>NC_090934.1:277815578-277990578 GCF_040938575.1 Ambystoma mexicanum
GTAAAATTGTGCCAAGATCACATCTGAATTATGTAGTGAAGTTAGGATTATTGAATGTTTTTTTTTTTGTCTGCAGTGATTTCAGTGGTGTTCCATCAGAAAAAAAGGAGGGCCTGTAGGAGATACAAGGTACCTCTGCATTTCATCGTCATTTTAGCAAAGGTTTGAATTTGAACTAGGGTCAAGGGTGTGGGACTCATATGTAACTCAAGGGTATGAGACTCAGTCTGAATCTAAATAGATGACAATGCACCGAACACATGCTAGAAAATAATCACTTTGCTCCATGATGCCACAGTTGTAGGCTGAGGTGCACTTTAAAATAAAACTAGCATGAAACTAACATACTAATTTACCTTACCCATTTAACATATAACAGACTCACATAATGACATTTAGTGCAAACCGGTCCATTATATAAACAGGGTGCAGATTGATGGACATGCATGCTGATGGAAATGAAATAAAGAAAACATGCAGTTTGTATCTCGGGTAAAGGCACAAAAGAAATCATGTGATATTTGAATGGGCTGATTTGTCAAGGGAGGTTCTTTTTGAGTGACACATTGTTTTAGAAAAGGGTTTCATGCAGAGAGGGCTAGGTCATTCCCTCACTCACTGACAAAGGAAGCAGAGGTGCCAGAAAAGAGGGCTGGTTCCTTAGAGGCTGAGTCTCCTGTGTTCTTGCTGGCAGACATTAGAAGAGCTGCAGTCTCGAGAATCCTCATCTGGGTTGAGCCTGAGTGCGGCAAGCAGAAGGGCTGAATTGGTGAATATCGCCAGTTTGACGTAGGTAATTGTACTGTGATTGAGAAGCGTGTTAAAATGGATGTATGATATTATGTAGCATAGGTTAAATAAATTAGTTCATTTTTAGGCGCTGCATTAATAATAATAATTGAAACGGGTATGTAAATCTGTGATTATGTTTCTCTAAGTTTTGCTGAGATTAAGAGTAACAGAGGCTATGCCAGCTTTGATGCGAAGTTCAAGACCAACAATAGGCAGAAATCTGGACATTATCACATGTAGAACATTGAAATCCATTGCAGGAAAACCGGCTTTATGTTTAAATTACAATGCGGGTGCATATGTAATTCTGTGTAACTTGCATATTCCTAGTTTCTGATAAATAAATAATGTATTCTCAGTATATTTATTCTGCAAACAGTCTCATTGAGTTGGCTTTGATAGTGATGTGAAAAGTATGGTAGGAAAAATATCAAAGTAAAGTTAGTCACAGTAAATTGTTTTACTCTGAGAGGCTGAATGACTGTTTTGTATTTCATTTGTATGTTAATTTATCCTGGGATGCAAGCCACAAGGGCATAAAAGAGTGATATTGTAGATAAAATATCACATCAAAGAATGTGCTAATTACTCAGCGTGTACTATGTCCAGTATTTGTTTACCGTAGTGACACTGGTGAAATTATTATTAGGTAGTGTTCTGAAATTAGTTTCACCACTATAAAAAATACCCCAATCAGTTTACCACACTATATTGCTAAGAGATAAGAAAAATACCACCATAAGAAAATACCACAAAATACCACTAGATACTAAATATAGCCCAAAATGTTCTCTAACAGTATAGTGTATGTTATCAATCTGCAAAGCGCAGAGAGGGGGACTTTCTGAATGGAGGCCTCTTAACTTTGGTTATATCGGCAAGTAATCTTCGGGTTATGAAGTCCGAGGACATATTCTTTAGAATGTTAGAAACCAATGTGCAAATATTGGGTGATGTGACTTTCCATGAACACATTGTATATTTGGCTCTGATTTTAGAATATTTGACAAGGTTCACTAATGTCTGGTGTAAATTATATGTGGGGTGTCAGGTACTCTTCGCATGAGACTTGAATTCTGTATGTGTGGGTGTTGCTGTGCAAACAAGTAACTCGTGGATTGAATAGATCCTTAACCTTAAACAGCAGAGAGATAGTCAATGGTTGAGATGTATGAGGAGGTTGGGTTTATATCCACTCAACGGATCTGTCCATGGGGATATTCCTCACTGTACAACTTGGTTTAATGGGCAGGTGCATTTCACCATCGACTACATGTTTGTAAGTGATTGGATGCTTGAGAAATATAGTGTGTTGAGCATTCTCCCCACTCCACTCAGTGATCATCCTAGGGTGATAGGAACATTTATGTTGGGTAGATCAGTGGAACATCCTGAATTATTAGGTCCCACTTATTTGACTACTAATCCATCGGGTAGTCAATTATATTGGAACCACAGGCTGGCAACCTGGGTCAGTCAATCTTTGTGGATGCACTTGAAGTTGCCGCCATAGAATGGAAATAGTGGGTGTTCTTTCCCCCCAATTTGAAGTATTTGCAAAAGATTTGATCCAGCAAAATAGGTGTGTGGGCTCTAGTACTGGGAAAATTAATCCTAAAAAACATGCTCATCTATATAATGAGGAAGTGGTTGTGAAAAAGCGTCAATTAAGAAAAGTTTCTAGGTCTTTAAATCAAAGGTGAAACAAAAAGGAACTTGGTGGGGTATTCAAGGCAAGTGTATAGGAACTGGCTCTGAAACAATCATGTGAAAAGGAGCCAAGAGGATGCAAAAATCACTGTTTTTAGCATTAAGAAATAAGAACACTGAGGGGTTTTGGCGTTTTATGAATATTATGAATCCAGTGCAATCAAGGAAACCAATAAATGCAGTAACAGAGACTGATTGGGTCCAACATTGTTCTATCTTTTACGTGGCTACGGTAGGTTACAAGGTGATTGCTCAACCAGACTTGAACCCATCAGATAAGATCAGGATAGTATTTTGGAGACAATAAAGAAGCTTAGTACATCCCGGGCCCCAATGGCTAATCAAATTGTTTGTTTAAGAGTAATCCAGTGATCTGGACAGCAGCTCTTCACATTGTGTTTAAGAGTGTGGTGACATTGGATCTCTTTCCTGATATATGGTCCAAGGAACACATTTTTCTGATATATAAGAATGTGGCGAGAACCTGCCTTTTAAATTATACACTCATTGCTCTTCCAGATGGGAAAAACAATGTTTTTGCATCTGTCTTGCTGTCTCATCTAGAGAAGTGTGCTACTGTAGCCGGAAGGCTGTCAAAATGGGAAATAAGCAGTATTCATTGCCTCTATAGACCTAACAGCTGCTTATGACATGGTGGATCCTGAATATTTGTGGTTGGTGGTGCCACAGGGCCTCTGGAGACTAATCATGGGCCTTTATTCACATTTGGTAATTCAGGTGCATTTGAATTATTCTGGAGCACACTCTTGCTATATGCTTATGTTTCAGGGTGTCAGGCAGGGTTGATTTTTTGGCATCATGCCTTGTTTAATCTTTACTTATCAGACATAGGAGACCACTTACAATCAGTTCCATGAGATGTTGATGAAAAATGTCATAACAAAAACATTTTTATTGCACTTAAATAACGAAAAAATATGATTGTTTTATTTATTTAGGCGGGTACCTCCCTCAAGTCACCCATTTTGCAATGATTATAACACCACCCCAAACCCGTTCCCCACCATTTTTACTGCCATACTGTCAAGGAGTTCCCCCCTTCTCACCTGAGTTCGATCTTTGCTGGATTTCTCGGTCGATGCCTTCTTGCGGACGGATCGGGTCTTGAATAAGGATGCACTAGTCTCTTCCAACTCCAGCGTGCGTTCAAAGTTCTGGGATGCAAAGATCCAGGAATCCGGGAAATTTACAGAGTGCGCTACTCAGCACACGAGTCCAGGAAGCAAGAAAGGAAGGAAAGGGACTAGGAATGGGGTTGGCTGGGAAAGAACCAAGAAAAACAATACTGCAAGCACACGTCTGGTCGGTACTTCGCAATAGCATTGAAACATGCGCATTGGGATGCGCGGAGCCGCGGGAGGCGTGGTCTATTAAAAGAACACACTACGTCCAACGTGTAGAGCGAGGAAGGTGTTTCACAGTGGACAGCCATGTTGGAAGTACCAGGGAGTGTAGGACCAGGAAGTCCAAAAGGGGCATATTCTGTAGGTCATGACACTTACTCCACCTATATATATATATATATATATATATATATATATATATATATATATATATATATATATATATATATATTCAATGAAAAAACTTTGTTAAAGGGACGTTATGGTTAAGTTGCGCCACTAAAAACCTATGAAATTCAGTGAAAAAACCTTGTTAAAGGGACGTTATGGTTCCAAGTAAAACCGAAAAAAAACTGAAATTCGCCAGTTATGGTAAGCTAAGCAACCATAACTGGCGCCGTCACCGTGCACTGTGAAGTCTAATACCCAGGACATCAAAGATGACATCACCTCATGTTCTTTAACAAATACTGTAACCACACAGCCTGATGTCTGCGGGCATTGGTGCATTATAAAGAAATAAATGAATAAGGAGGGCTACAGATCATTATCGTCCATTGCAGCCCCTGTCATAGATGGTGCGAGTTATGGTTGCTTAGCTTCTTATAAAGGGGGAATGTGCAGTGGTGTTTCTTTGTATTGTGAAGTATAACATTCTTTTAGTGACTTTTTTTTACTTAATGCACATATATATTTATGGCAGAGAAGGAAAAGAAAGGGGCTAAACGAGTGATGTCATCATTGATATCAGCATTGACATTTCAGATAATATCTTTCATGGTGTGGGTGTTAGTGTTAGCAGTGCACAGGGGGGGTGGCTGGGGTGGGGGCTTAGTTTACCATAACTGTCGAATTTCAGGGGGTTTTCAGTTTTAATTTGAAGCATAAAGGGGAGGTGGAAAGTATTGTAGTAGTGAAGTGTACAGGTCTTTGTTAGGGCACCTTATTTATAACGTTTCCTCAACAAAGCTTTTTTTTGTGAATTGTACGGGTTTTGAGTAGTACAATTTACATATAAGGTGATTCTAAGAAAAAAATCTTGTACTGCATGGCACAGATTTTCAATAGTGCAACATAACCAACAGGTTCCTTTAGGAAGGTTCGTTTGGTTAACAATATATAGCTTAAGAAGAATGCCACATGAAAATATACTGTCGTACAGCACCGTGACATGTCCCAGAAGCAGTACACACTTACCTGAACGAAGTATGCCTGTTGGGCAATGTGGAAATAGATTTTATATTTATCTAGGAATGTATACCTTCAACATTTGCCTTAAACAACGCCAACACGTACTGGTATGCAGTGATTGCGAATGCACTACACATTATATATTGGTAGAGAAAGTTGTACTTATCTGAAAAAGACATCAGCTAAATGCAGCCTTCCTCCCTAAGAAACAACAGCAGTGGTGTAATGCAAAAGCATAAGAAACTGTGTTGCTATCTAGCACATAACAGACAGAAAAAAATTGTTGCCACACATACAGTCATTCATATGACCGTTTGATGCCTTTTTGGTCAATGCCTGTCGCATATTACCTTATTGCCTGCCGTGGCAAAAAATAAAGATACCCGTAAACAAAGTTAATAATGGGTTAACAACGACTTTTCACAGTATAATTGAAAAAAAATAAAACTTCACACACTCCTTATTTCTCTGTAAAGTACATAGGCACAATCATCTTTGCCAGCAATAGTCTAAATTACGAATGCAGTAATGTGTGCTACTAAAAAGGATGTGTACTAGTTGTAATTTCAGGCGACTTTGGCAGTAAGGATCACAAAACAAAATCCTCTTTCGAGATGGCCACCATAGAAAGGGAAGGCAGTTATTGCATACATAGTCCCTCTTCCCTTTCCATTGTAGGTTGCAAAAAGCACAAGAACGTGGTGTGACGCAGAAATTGTAAATAAACATTCAGCGACGTACAAGCTAATAAATTACATTTGCAAATAAAACAGAGGAATGGTAAAGAACATGCAACCATTTTACAGGTTACAAACTAGACTTATTTAATAACAAACTTGCAGAGACCATCGGAATAGTCTCATAAGCAATGCAATGATTACAATGCTGGTTAGGGAGGCATTGCAAATGTTGGAGATAAGGAGGTCATTTTTTTTGCACAAACAAACATTTTGGGGTCTTTGTTGAAGCAGTCGCTTTGTTTCCAAGGTTATTTCCCAAAAGTCGTCATGACGTAGAGACTACAGCACCATAAATGATGTCACGTTTGTCTGAATAACGAGTTCAGCGAATGGACAAAGCGGTCTTACAGTGTCATTCCACATTATTGTTATGGATGAGCAACCGCTCACCAGCAGTTGTATTTGCCTTCCGGAGAAGCCCTCACTCGGGATTTGAAAACCATGGCAAGCACAGTACAGCACAATATACCTAATCGAGAAAAGTTACAAAAAATAAGTGTCAATAACCAACTTGTACCAACATTTTTTAAAGTATCAAATCGAAACTGTGCAAAGTGGTACACAAAAGTACGTGCTCAAATTTGACATTTTAGTAATATATTACTAATGTCCAAATGCACCTATAGGTGGAGGTTAAAAACGGTGAGATTTTGCATGCACTGTAAAAGAAAAGAAAATGCCAAGTACACAGAAAGACAATACTGTAGGTATGAAACAAAAAAGAGTGGACAAATAAAAGAAAAATTACGCCTCGTCATTTCAAAGAAGACCAAACAATGTGCACAGTTATACACAAACCTATGTGGACAAACTAAGCATTTCAAATTAGGAACATAAATAGTAAAAAAGGTTGAGTGCAGTTATACCCTGCAAATGAGCAAAGTGTGCACTCTGCAACATTACAGGAAAATTGTACAAGGGCAGAAAAATAATACATTAAGTATATCAGCACAATTAGATGGGCAGTTATGTAAAAATAAAGCATGGATTGCTGTACAGTGGGCCAAAGTACACTTACAAAATATTTACAGCCTCCATTCTTTTTCGGCAAGTCAGTCACAAATTTGTTTACAGCGAAGAATCTTCCTTGACTGATATGCATGTCACTTACAAACTTTTTAATACATAACCTTATCAATTGTTTTTTTTTTACACTTTCATTCCGTGAATAATGCGCAAGTTTGTCTTGGGCTCAAGGTCAAAACACAATTGCCCCTTTACTTTCACTCGGATGTGCGGGCGCACTGGGCGGTCAACCAAAAAAGCAACTTGTGTGGCCTTCACTCAGAAGGCAAATACATTCTTGCTTTGAAGCAACATAATGAAATCTAATTATAACAACCTGTACTCCCATACAGCTTCAGAAGCACTGTTTGAAGCAAACAGTGCAGATGATAGTCTTAGTTCTCAAAACTGTGGAGGCCAATGTGAGAGAAATAGTAGTGCAAAACACATTTTAATTCACACGCTATAATTGGTCGTGGTGCAGTGACATGAACTTCCATTTAAACGTATCATTTTGCAGAGACGAAAACTCCACTTTTTCACTTTGTGCTGCCACAGCTTATTGGGCCCCCTAAAATGTCAACTTGTGAAATACTATTATGTTAGTGTGAGAATTATAATGCTGTCTTGTTTTGGAACTGTTTCTGGCGGTATCCGTGCACACGAAAACATTAGTAGAAGAGATGGGGCCACCGAACAAAGGTACCTTACTACACGCTATTTTGCAAACAATCTGGGAAAGAGACACATGGTCGTGAGCACAACCTTTTCCCCCCTTTCAGTCTAAGGGGAAAAAGGATGTTTTGAGAACCCCTCCCCTTATAACTTTCACCCCCCCTACACCAAACATGACCAAACTTTCCAACCAAAGTCAGAGTAGGCGATATATTTATTTTCCAAACTTTAGTGACAATGAGTCCAAGGGTACGACAGTTATAAGGCAGCCAAAAACAGTTCTTTCTATGGAAACAGCCACTCCACCAAAGCAACACAATCCCTCTCGAATGTGCTGCAGTGGGTGCTGCCAGGACCTAGAGGGTAAGATATATGTCCACGTACTTTTGAATGTATATGTGTACAATGGCTTATGCCTCCACCGCTAACAAGGTTGTTACTGGGTGCATGGGCTTCGGTCATGCAGCCAACACTGTACACCCTCCCCAGAACCATCTGACATGCTAACCTATTGGACGAGTGTATGCACTGCAGTAGTATGAAGGGGTGTTTCTGGACAGGGCCTATGGTTTTATGGCAATGATGAATGGGCTATGTGCTGCAGCCATGGACGCAAAACTCTACATCCTGCCCACAATCACCTCAGTGATGTACAGTAGTACGGGTGTATTGATAGGTCTGCTATGCTTCACTTATTCTGGCCAGACACTGCACTCCTACCTGTTTCTACATAGATATTATTGCAATGTGGTGATGTGCACTGGCGTATAACTCCAGTGTTTATAACTTTCTTGTTGGGTGCATGGCCTTTGGCCATGCACCCAACACTGTACACTCTCCCTTCAACCATGTAACTGATAATGAATTCTATACGTGTAGCCATAGTCGTGACATGAAGTGGTGGTTGTGAGAAGGGCGTACAGTCTTGGAAATATGGCCTTCGTCCTACGGTTTACGGCCATGCATCCAAAACTCTAGGCCTTGTCCACAACCACCGCAGCATGTCACGACCATGGTGGTGTACTAAGGAATAACACACCCATAGGAAAATATAATGTAATTGGGAAATACACTCAAAATGAATGATCACTAACAGCATGCGTGTCCTGCGAACATGTTGAAGGTGCCTGTACACAGCACAGACTCATATAGTACCCTTATTAGATCCTTCATTTTCTGCACGTACAAACATCCTGAAGAAGGCGCCAATGCAGGTTATATAGGCTCTGGCCACAACCACTGCAGCATGTCATGACCATGGTGGCGTGCTAAGCAATAACACACCCATAGCAAACTGTAATATAATAGGGAAATACACTTAAAATGAATGGTCACTAACGCCACGCGTGTCCTGCGTACATTTTCAAGGTGCCTGTATACAGCACGGACTCAAATAGTAGCCTTATTAGATCCCTCATTTCTCCACATACACACATCCTGAAAAACATGTCAATGCAGAATATATAATAGACAATTGCCGGCCAAACAAGTACAGTATTTCATCCGTCCGGAGCGAACAGGGAAATGGGACCACGAGGTGGACACAGATATCACTAATTTATTCAGACACAATTTTTTGGTCGTTTTAATGGAAAGTACTGGAAGGATTGTCACCAAATTTACTAAAACACGCTTTCGGGTCCAAGCCCTTGTCCATGGCACAAATGGCCATGCAGAAAGTTTTTCCCCCATTCAGTCTCTGGGAAAAAATGACGTTTTGGGACCCCCCCTATAACTTTGCCATCCCTGGCCCAAACATCTATAAACTTTGCAAAATAATTCAGAGTGACCCGAAGAATAAAGGATCCGGATCCACAGCATTACGTGTAAAATTCCTCTTCCTTTATTAATTCCAAAACAGGGAAAATCACAAAATATCCAAACAAAAGACCATAAAAAGTGAGACCAGCAAAGTAAGGTCCTCCCAAAGTGTATCAATCAATATTGCTGAGGCGTTCACGTGTTTCACAGACAACCCGCTGCTTGCTCACAACAACTAGCATCTCTTTCACAACACATTTAAAAAGAGAGAAGAAAGAAGATTGAGAGTAGAAAGAGGACTGGGTTAGCATATTAGCTACAAAGCCCACTCCACATGTTGCCATCTTTAAGTAGAGCATGATTTCTGTTGCTTCCATTGTGTCATCTTATTAATACCCATCGCATTGTGATTAGTGCTCTTCTTCACATGTTTGAATGAATTGCGGTTGGCGGTGCCTCTAATAGTCTAAGTACACCCAAACACATCGTATGTCAATGGTATCTAGCGTTAAGCAGGAGAACATACTCTACCAATCCACTTTGTTCATAATGATCCAACCCAACATCCCAGATGTTATTCTTATCATTGCTTAGTGCATGATGTAATAGCCATATGTTTGGATGCCGTGCAGTGCGTAGTTCATATCCACGCTTACTCAAAGTTTTTTCTCCTCATGCATATCCGCATTGGCAAAGTTACCAATACTAATAGTGTGCAAAAACGCATAGTGCAAACTCGCAACAAACCCAGATCTGTGCTGTATTGGTCACAGGTGGAACCTGCTTCAATGCATTACATCCACAAACTGCCCTTACTTTGTATGGGAATGTGAGAATAAAGTGTACAGTGCAACTAGCAGCATATCCTGATATAATTAAGGTGCATAGTGTGACCCAAGATAAGAAAAAGATCCATTTTGTCTTGACTGTATAGAGTGTTCGTATTTTATTTTTTATTTTATTTTTATTTAGTATTTGTAGAGCGTACTACATCCCACAGGCAACGAGGCGCTATAAGAAGGCATGCTTGCGGGTTACAAAAAGTGGCCCAAGGCTTGCTTGTTGGTTACATCAGTGCATAAACCCACAAGATGACATTTGTACTTTTTCGTATGTGTGCATACAAGTGCAAAGTACAATAGCAGCATTTCCAGATGTGTATAAAGTGCATAGTGCATCCCATACTGGTAAACAGTGCATCTTGAACTGATGGTCTGTGTCCAGATTAGCAATAAAACCAATATCAGCGATGTGATATATATAAGTCAATTTATGTATTTATGTATTCAGCATTTGTTAGGCGCCTATTCAACCGTGTTTCAAGGCGCCACAAGGCAAAGTGGGGAAGGAACAAGGGGAGTAAATAACACTAGCGAAAACAGTACATGTACAATTATGGTCCTACTAGGCCTTGTGACATTTGGACATACAAGTGAAGTGTAGAGAAGTGCAGGAAACAGAGAAAGGGGGAACTGGGGGGAGCAGGGTAAGGACAAGTCTTGATGGTAGCGCATGAGGGAAGTGCCAAGGGGAGCCAGGCGAGTAGGCGACTGGATAAGTGCTAGGGCAGAGGAATCCCATGGGTGGGATGCACAGCCCCAACGGCATAGCTGGAGGGGGAGGGTGCTGGTTTCGACTGGGTAGAGGGCCTGGTATTTGGAGGGTGATCCTTATCCTCAGCAGGTGCCTCCCTCTGGACTAGCCTCCCTGCCACCCTCCATCTTGAGCCTGATCTTCTCAAGTTCCAGAAACCCCTGAAGACCTTCCTCTTCTCCTCCTCCTTCTCTCTCCCGCTACCCTGCTAACTTAGCTCCCTGCTCTCTCCTTCCCTCCCTCCTCTTCCTTACAGCTTGTCGACTGGCCGCCTGGTGTACCTCAGAGTCTCACAGGTCCTTAGCATCCACGCCAGTCCTCTTTTGCACTTGCCTCATGGCCCTACACCCCAGCCACACTCACTGCACTTCAGAAGTAACCCATAAGAGTGGCTCACTCTGCACTTACCCCAGTATCCACTGAATGGGTGCACTTGGACCACCCACCCCCCTGTGACAGTGTTCACTGCACGATCCTTACGCACCATGCCCGAAGATCATCTGTCTGTTCTCCCTTGTCTTCACCCCTTAATTGCACTGGTAAAATTGCAGAATCTCCGTCAGGCTTATTTGCTTCCCCCTAACTGTTAAATGTATTTTAAGCACTTACTCTGCCTATGTAGACAATTATCGCTCAGAAGTTCAAGGGCTCTGAGTGACTGTTGGTTTTACCCCTGTTTGCACCCTCCTTGAGTGCTTTGAAACACTTGCCTGTGTATAGGCACTATACAAATAAACAATACCATACCATACCAAGGACCTGGCCGCCAGTCTCAGTGTAAGTGGGGTTATTAGTCTCAATAAGTCTCATACAACACCCAGCATCCAACAATGTAACCTGAGACTAACCGAACCAAACACTGAAACATAAATGTAGGTGTCCTGACACACAACACGTTGCTCTCCCACCTGGCCTTTACCATCTCACACAAATATACATTCTTGCATCCCACCCCACTAAAGTAACATCAAACCATACATCTGATAGCAACCCAAGTTCCCATACAACACACATCTACCTTTATAATATCCTACTCTCAAAAAAATCCCCTTATTGCTAAGCCTGGCAACTTTTTCGAAACAAGGTTACTGGGCTCCTGCGATTCTTTAAGTAAGGGTCAGGTTGTTTTGGGAGTTCTGCAAATCTGTTTTGCAGCCCGGACAAAGTAAGATATTACGATAGGTTCATGAATGTGCTGAGGAGATACGAGTAAAACCTGCAGTTCAAAAGTTTGAATTTGGATATGAACAGACCAGGCATTCGTATATCTGAAGTTGATAAAATAAGTACAATGAAGTGGGAAATTGAGAGATTATACTGCAGCTCTGCGCAATTGTCAGTCTGAGACCACATTTTTCACATGTGAAGCATGCCGTCATCTGTTTTTCACCCAACAATGGATGGTAAGGTCAGTGTCATTGACGTATATAAATACAATGCCAGCCCATGCAGGTGTGTATTTCCGAAAGGCCAACCGCACATTGAATGGGTTTGATGCAGCACATATTCCTACTAAGGTTGTTTAATGAGTCATTCTGGATTGTTGCAATAGACAAACGGCCTGGTTTGCAGGCAATCTTGAAAGACCACCAGGGCTGGGGTAGAGTCGTTCATATGTCGATAAACCAAAGTGCTTAGGGGGAGGGCTCGGACCAGGGGCCAGACATGTGCTCGGGGGGGACAGAGGAGTGTAGAGATGCAGATGTACACATCATCTATAGAGCCCATCTCCTCACCCAGTCATATTGGAAGAACAGCAAGAAAACACTGTTCATGACACCTGGTATCATCCCAATACCACATCGAAGATATGAGAGACATTATCCACTCAGAAAACTTTATTGAGTGTATCCCTGAACTGATGTGGCAGACATGAGCCTACAGGCACCCATGGACATAGAAGAGCTATGTGTAAAGTCTGACAGGTTTGAAGTGACGTCATGAAAAAGAGAAGATACATGGACACTCTAAACCTGATGTATGGTCATCTGGAGGATGCCGATGTGACTAAAGTGATGAAGTAAACATATATGTGAATATGAGGAAAACCATATACACTTAGAAGATAAGTAACAATAGATGCAGTAGATGTATATACGCAAAAAAGCAAGGTAGATAAGATAATGTAGAAGTTAGCTAAAGTAGGCTATATAACGTGAGTAAAGCAGCCATATTGAGAAAATGGACATCAGCATTGAATAATAGTAAGCGCAAAGACTCAAGGGGAGAAAGACCAAGGCTGCAGAGCTGACAGGTGCTGCAATAAATTTTTTTGCAGAACAAATGATATTTGCTTGGCTCAGGATCAAGGATGTGGCAGCAAGAAGCAACTGCAAGGCACAAAAGGAGTCAAAGAGGATAAGCTATATACGCAGCACATAGGAGATTAATAGCACTCAGTATAATTGAATCAAATAACAATAACTAAACGGACAGAATGGACAAAATCATGGTCTCCTCACACCTGGTACAAAACCAGAAGACAATGGGCTTCATTACGAGACGGGCGGTAGCCATGGTGATATCAGCACCATGGCTGCCTCCCATACCGTGTCCGAGTCCGGTCTTGTTCAATGGGGATTTACCGGTGCATTCTGACCCTTGTGGGACCGGTAAGTGCCCATTGAACAAAACATCCCCCATTCCCATTTGAGCCCCTATAGGGCTCAATGGGAATGGGGACGGCGCTAATAACAGGCTCGCGAATGGCAAGCCCGTTATTAGCACCCTGATCCCTTAGCAGGACCCGTAAAGGACGTGTGGTCAGACGACAAGTTCCTTACGGTTCCCTCCAAGGGACCTCAGAATCGGACGGTAAGGGATTACCGGCACCGGTCTCCTTACCGGTGCCCTGTATCCCTTACCGCCCAACTCATAATGACCCCCAATGCCTATTCATAAAGCTCTAGATGAAGAGAACAATGTAGCTTCAATCCATTTTAATGTTCTAAGGAAGAGAAAAGGCAGCCAGGTCGACTACAGAGTATAAGCCTTGGTTTAGGGCCTAACTGATGCAAGATGGTAGGCTATTTAGCTAAGGAGGGCAGTTGTCTGGCATTGTTCCTTTGCTCCTGGTTTTGTTGCTTAGGTGCTGCTAATATGCCGAATGCCCAAGGTTGGAAGAGAGTGCCAACCAATCAAGAGAGCCTATGTAATGATGGACCATACACTATTGCAGAAGCTTATCCGCTGCTGGGATATTATCAGTATTTTATGTAGTTAGAGGTTGTTTAAGGCATACCTACCAGATAAGGGTCAGCAAATGATGATACTAACACTAATATGAACCAAAGGTGTATATGCTCCCTTAACCAATTGCTCCGCCCAACAGGTTTTTCGTGTTTGCCACGTAGGATGACATCATAGCTGACATACATCGAGGTATAAAACTTTTTGCAAACCAACAGAGGTGATGGTTGGAAGGTTTAGAATACATCCTAACCTCTGGCTTTGCTCTGGGCAACCCTCCAGACCATCATTCCTCTCCTGCCAAGCCACTACAGAAAGGGAAAAGACCATATGCAAGTCAGGCTTGGTCCCACCCCCAAAGTGGAAGTCCAGCCCAAACTGCTAGGTCACATCCCTTCTGCACGAGACCACAAGCATCCCCAAACATGTTTTGGCCTTTTTGGGCCTCATCAGTGAGAAGTAGCTTGGGTCTCTAGGCCCAGCAGGCACAGGACCCATGTCTGGGAATACCGTCCCACTCAGGGTGACTAAAGCAAAACAAAAACCTTTTGCACAATGGATATGCGTTGAGAGTGTGTGAGCTACAATCTGTTTGTTCACCAGGTTTCCCTACTTTATTGAAACAGAAAATAAAGTAGTATTTTGTATTATTCTTTTTGTCTGTTCGGTTATTTGGGGTGAGACAATTTATTTGGTAATCCCATTCAGCAATTGGAACGCTCCAAGTGCTACTGCACATTTTGGTAGCAGTGTGGATGGCACAGTTCTCATATTTTTGACGTCTTCCACCATTTGACAGAAGATTGCAGAGTTTGCTGTGGAGAGCAGAAAAAACCTGCATGTAACACGAGATGGTCGGCTGGTGCCTCTTTGAAGAAATTCCTATATGGTCCCCACGGGCAAACCACATACTGAAGGCACACTGGTCAATTGGGGAAGAGTCGATACTGAAGGGCTCTTACTGAGCAACAGATGTAAGTAGAACCTCAAATGTGGTAAACAAAAAGGCAGGGATTGTATTGAATGTGTACATATATAGTGGGAAACAGTAATGGGATTGATTTAAGGCGTACCTCAATTCCTGTTGTCAAGGATATAGGGTAAAACGGAGGTCAGATACTTTTACAAGAGAAGTAAAGAAAGACAATCGTAGAATTTGTTGTGCACATTTGATTGGGGTTATGAATATATTAGTGTAGTTGTGATAAAATAGGTTGTAAACTGAAAATATTGAACAATAGTAAAAATTTGACTGCTTATCAGAACATTAAAAAAAAAGCGATTGGCACCAGTCATTGCAGGGCAACAGTTGAGCGAAAATATAGCAAAATAAAGACTTTGATTTGTTGATAATAAAACAGCAGAACAGTGAAGATTAATAGAATATTACCAAAACAGCAAAACCAATGTTATTGTGTAGGCCTGAAAATTGTTGGAAAAATTGTTTTTGGGAAACGGGAGGTGATTGATGGTGCTTTTCCGAATTGATTGTTGTGATATTATTGATTAAAATAATAGCATAATAAAAGTTCCAATAAGTATTGATAGTTAAAAAAGATTTGCCATCATGGAGGACAATCCTATTCTACACTTGTGCAAAACATTAACGAGGTACACACCTAAGATTTGAAAATATGCTGAATGGATATGAGGCATGGCTTTGGCCTAAATAGGGTTCCTTATCAAGAACAATACCGCAACACATGCCAATACTTACATGCTGTGCACATAGGGAAGAAGTTATAAAAAAGGTTTGCTATTTTAGAGCTATGAAAAATGTATCAGAGCAAGAGAGAAGACTCACCCAAAAAATAGTGGATATTTAATGAGTTCGAAGGGGAGAGCTCAGCACCCTCGGCTCATTTTTCTCCTTCTGAAGACAAGAGTATAACCACTGAGAAACTGGGATTGTATATTCTAAAGATGTTAAAAGCAGCTGCAGTGTATATTAAACTGATATAGGCAGCTTGCTCTTATGGTAGTGAAGATAGTACAGAAGAAAGCAAAATTAAAGTTTGCAAATATATGTCTAGACATAATAGAAGTGAGGACCGTAATGAAAAATGGGACAAACTAATAGAGAAAGAAGAAGAGACCAATAGACAAAAAGACAAAAAGGAGAGGAAGATAACGCCAGTGAAGTGACAATTGTACAGAATGAGCGGATGGGACGATAAATATTACTTAAATTAGATGTAAAGGGTATTGATGAAGTTAAAGAAAGAGAACAACGAGAGGAAAAGGAAAGAAAGGAAATGGAACGAGGAAGGGCATAAAAAGATAAGAAGGAAAAAGAGAGGAAGTGAAAAGAAGAACGAAGAAGGTGGCAAGAGCAGGTAATAGAGAAAGAGAAAAAAGATGGGAAAAAGAAGAAACGTGAGGAAATAGAAACACAGAGTTTGAAAGAAAATGGTTGCAGATATGTGGAGAAGAAGAAGGGAAGAGGGATATGAGAAGAAGGGAAGGGCAAGAGCAAAACGAATTGAGAATGAGTAGGGGACAAAGGGATGACAAAATAGATCACATTGTTAACATATGTGTAATACATGTTGAAGAGCGAGAGCGATGGGAAAAAGAGAGAAGGTCGTAACAGCCCCGGAGGGAGCTGCACAAAATACCTAGAGTACAGACATGGACTGATGAGCATGAGGCAGAGGCATATGGAAAATGATCAGGGAATTATATAGACAGATGAGGAAAAAATATGGTTATGAGACTAGAGGGAGTATTGAAGGATCTCCACTGAGAGAAACAAGAGGTAGATCAGATGACATAATGATGAACAAGCATAAAACACTGTCCTAAGCAGACTAGATCGTGATGACGAGGAAAGGGATAACAGCCATACCATTTGGGGTATAATGATGTCAGACAAAGAAAGGGAAGACAATGAGAAAGCACAAGAAGAGGGCGAATGTGGCTCTTCGATCGATCCAGATACAGGAAAAGGGGTAAAATTGTCAGATTTAGGAGAACCAGAAGCAGAAATCACCAGATCCTATATCATATCCTGAACAACCACAAGGATGGTTGCATAGTGTAGGGGAAATGTTCCTGCTTTAAGTAAGTAGATTGAGGTCATTGCCAGGACTAAGGCTAGTGGGCGAAACTACCTGGAAGACAAGAAGCATAGGTGGATACGATTGTAGAACAGGGTTCACACAATTTCAGTTATTAGAGAAAGGGGAGGATGACAACAGTATATACCGTGGCCGCAGATGGATAAAGGTAATTTAAAATGCAAGTTGCCTAGTTTGACTGCTCGAGTGGGTTTATGGGTTAGAAAGAACGACAGCGAGAATGACTTTAGCTGCTATTCTGGGGGAAAGAGCTGACGAAATTTGGAGATGTGGAGGATTTGCATGATATAACACACAATGGACTGCCATGTAATAATTGTAGAGAAGATCCTGTTGCTTATATTTGAAGAGTATTGGTGTCTTGAGATGAGAGAACTGTGATAAAACAGTAGCATTATTTTATCATATATTATGTCATGGACTGCCAGAGCCAGTGCAAAGGAAGATGAAAAAACAGGTAGGGATGGAAGCAAAGCCATGGGCAGAAATTCAGTTGACTATTGAACATCATTGTCAATTGTTATAAGAGAAGAATATGGAAAAAGCCAAGAATAGGAAGCTTGAGGAAGCAAAGTTAGTTCAGAAGAAATTGTCTAAATTTGCTTTAGAAGGAGCAAAACTGACAAGTGGTGAAGGAGTGGTTACACAAGAGCCAATCAATATAGGGTACCCAGTAGATCAGGGTGGGTAACATTTTTGGCCCATGTGGTAGAGTGAGTGAACCAAGAGGAAGAGGAGGCGGATTTCAATACCAGCAAGGGTGATCAGGATTTAATGGTGGACAGCCGCAACAATGCTGGAATTTTGAGGCAAATTAGACATATGGCCAGCACGTGTAGAAGTAGAGGCGGCATGCAGCAAGACTGGCAAGCTCCAAGAGGGGGTACGGGATAGTTTCCACAGTATAGTACAGAATCACTGTACAGAATTTTACGCCCAAGATCACAAGCAATATCAGACATGTGCCGCACAAATTCAACATACACAACAAATCCTGCTGCAATCACAGTTGCCACAAGGGCAACCACAGCAAGCACCTATCCAAACACAACAAGTACAGACCCACCAGTACACTCCAACACAATAGGTAACTGTACCATAATGGAATGCGAATACACGAGCCCCACAAACACCTACAACCAGGATTGGGAGTGTGACAGTCTTTGGAGGAAATCCTTTTACGGGTACAGGGATGAATTTATAACCACACTAGGAAAGCCCACAGAGTGACCTGATGTGTTCTGTACTACTAGTGACACGAGACCCCCAAGAGGAACCAAGGGTCAGGGTAATGATAGGAGGCAAGAAATGGTGTTTCTTATGGACAGTGGAGACACTCGTTCCTGTTTTCGGGAAGGAAAGTATCCAATGTCTGGCACTGCTATGAATGCGCAGGGATTCTCTGGGGCTATACGTTTGATTCCTTTTACAGATGAATTTCCAATTTCAAAAGGGGAACCTGACAGGTCTATGCCACTATGGTATTCCCGACAGACACCACTACAGGGATGCACTACATAAATGTAAGATAATTGATATTAGCTTTTACAGGTCAAAAAGATTTACACAGGGTTCCTTTGGACCCAGACATGGTTTTTGTATGGAGTAAATATTTTGTTGACATGGCTACTAGGAATGGTAGGTAAATTGCTGAGGATACCTGACAAATGTTTGTTTAGGTCAGAAATACCTATGGATGATGAGGAAGGAAAGGTTATTCCCATAGAACTAGAGGCAGCAGTGCTAAGAGAGGAAAGGGTAGTTGTTTATGGGAAAGATGATGAAGGAAGAGCATGGAGAACAGTAATAGATATTGTCAAAGGATATAGACTAACCAACTTGACAGGTGAAGAGTTGTTCTAGATAAGAATTCTGAAAATGAATTTGTATTTTTCAAAAGTCTCACTTATTGGATTAAAGTTGAGAATAGGGAAATACTGCAGAGAATGGCATTGGTAAGAAAAAAAACATAATTTCTCCAGGTAGATTTAGAAAAAGTACCAAGCATTTTATGGACCAACAGTCTATATGACGTGGGTCTATTGAGTGGGGCAGGAGTAGTTAAAATTAAGCTTAATCCAGGAACAATTTTACCATGAGCAAAACCGCTTAACAAAGCAGGGAATACTGGTAACTTCAGACTTCACATGTAACATGGCTGTGTACCCATTAAAGAAATCATTAAGGGTTTGTGGAGATTTATTCAGGATCTAGGCGCCTAAACAATATTGTCAAAGCAGAGATTTTTTGGTCCTAAACCTGACTACAATATTATGTAACATCCCAGCTAAGGTAAATATTTCACAGAAGTAGATTTAAAAAATTATTTCTTTTCAATTCCATTTCATGAGGACTCCCAAGATTTGATTTCATTTTCATTTAGATATCAGAGGTGGAAACATACAGTATTACCAAAGGGATATTGTGAGTCCCCATCGATATTTAATAGGGTCCTTCAGATGGCCCTAGGCAACATACAACTTGAGAGCACGATAATTCAGTAAATAGATGACATATTAGTGTGTATTGAGACAGAAGAAACATGCAGAGAAGACTTAGTTCAATTATTGACATTATTGGCAGGAAAAGGATACAAAGTGGAAAAGAGAAACTACAGTATTGCCAGGAAGAGTTCCTGTACATAGGACAGCTAATCTCTCAAGAAGGAATTCAAGTGAGTCCTGAGAGAGCAGTGGCAATCATTAACACCCTAACACCTATGACAGTGCGAGAAATGCAGCAATGTTTAGGAATATGTAATTATTGTATGGCCTGGGTTTTTAATTACAATACATACATTAAACCACTTTTGAAATGACTTAAAGAAGCACAGACAGGTAAAGATGAGACAATATGGACAAATGTTGAAAAATTGGAAAGGGTGATTTGTACAGCCCCTGTGTTAGGGATTTCAAGCTATAAAGAGGAGTTTTACTTATTTCCACATTCAAATTGAGTGGTAATGACAGTAGTCCTTATGCAGAAGACAACATTACGACATGGACCTAAACCATTGGCTTATTACAGTGGGTATTCTAGAGCATAGGGCGTGAGAAAAGTCGCACTCCTCTCTTTGCAGCTCTTCGCTGATCGACGATGCTGCAGGGAGGTAAGACCCCTGTCGCTGTATACGAACACTTGCATACCGAAATCCACAGCACTATTGATAGAAATGCCCGACTTCATGCGCGCACGCTAAAGGATTCCCATCACTCCATCCAACCAAGCCACGTCTCAAGGCTATGTGGCCTCCGGGCAAGACTACCCCCCACAACACTGGACCTTGTCCACAGTGCCCTGTGCACCATAACTCGCCGCCTGCCGGCACCACCATCGGACAT
The DNA here is from genome assembly GCF_040938575.1 of Ambystoma mexicanum. Taxonomy (NCBI): domain Eukaryota; kingdom Metazoa; phylum Chordata; class Amphibia; order Caudata; family Ambystomatidae; genus Ambystoma; species Ambystoma mexicanum. Next base: position 277,836,020 of record NC_090934.1, read on the forward strand.
CATCCGCAGCCCTTCCGCTCCCCCTCCCCCCATGTCCACCAAAAGCCTGTACTCACCCACCCCTGCCCACCGCATGAACACCTACTCGCGCTTCCGCCCTGCCCACCAGCAATGGAACCTCCAAACACTTCCGGTCATGGACAAGCCCACTTCCTTTATGCTCAGAAAAAAACGGAGCTGCGCACCACCTCTGCAAGCCTCTATGGATCGCTCAAAAAATGTTCATTCCCATACAAGCGCAACTGCGCCCTCTATGTCTGCACCTACAGCTGCTATGCCCTGCAACATGCCTGCGCCTACTGTTGATATGCCTTGCGCTGTGCCTGCACCTTCTGTTGATATGGCCTGCACTGTGCCTGCACCTACTGCTACTCTGCTAGGCACTGATGCCCAAGCCAAACTTCAACTGTAAAGCCTCAATGCTCTCCTACCGGTCCTTCGCTATCACAGCCCTCAGCCAGACCTATTTTTAAAATCACACCTTGTGCCAACCACCTCCCTGCAGCCCTCCTTAAATGTGCCCTTGTTAACTGCAGATCCCTTACTGCTCATTCCCTTGATATCAATGACCTCATCATTCACAATAACCTGAACTTACTGTTCCTTAGTGAAACTTGGCTATCTGATGTCTCAGGACCTGCCTTCGCCCTAGCAATCCCGCCAGGATACCTCATCTACAGACGAGACCGCTCCTCCCACAGAGGTGGAGGGGTTGCCGTCATTGCCAAAGATTCCCTCTCAATTGGGACAATCCAAAAAAACTTGGATGATAGTTCCGACTACCTCCTCCTGAAACTCAAGCTCTCCCATAACTGCACCATAGCAATCCACCTCATCTATCCCCCTCCAGGATTCTCCAATGAATTCCAAGAAACCCTCACCCGCTCAATCTCAGACAACCTCAAGAAATAATCTAAAATCTTGCTCCTCTGTGACTTTAACTTGGGCCTTAATGACCCCAAAGACACCCACACCAAAGCCCTAAAAAAACTCTATCCACCCTAGGGTTCACACAGACCATCTCGAGCCCCACCCACTCAAAAGGCCGTACTCTCGAGTGGGTCGTTCAACACAACTGCCCAATCAGCCCCCCCCAATCACACCTCTACCCTGGACCGATCACCATTGCATCACCTTCAACATCAACACCTCTAGGGACCCTCAACTCCCCCCTACACCTTTCCAAGATGCCCTCAAGCGCAGCGCCAAACTCCTCACCCACAAAAACCTCTCCCAGCACCTCAATGTACCTGCACTGCTCCCCCCTTTCGTGAATGACCCAGATATCCTCGCCAAAAACTTCAAAAGGGTCCTCTCCCAGGCCGTTAATCTGGTAGCTCCTTTCTCACTTAAGAAATAAAAGAAAACCAAACACTGCAATGCCTGGTTCACCCAGGACCTCTTATAGATGCAAGGGAAAAAACGAGCGGCCCTGACCACCTGGCGCAACAACCCAACAGAAGCCACCCAGCTAGCATTCAAAACCTCTTCAAAACTCTAAAAAGCCGCCATTACCGATGTCAAGGCAATGTCATTTAATGCCGGAATCTCCTCTGCTAAATCAGGGAGCCGTGAAATCTTCTCCATATTTAGAGAACTGGAGACCCCGTCCTTCCCCACCCTCAACAATAGTGAAGGATGGATCCTGGTACAACTCTATCCAGTCTGCAATGCTTAATAAACTTAACACCCTACAAACCAAAAAAATCATTCACCTAAAGGAGATCTCCAAGTTAATAACCAGCTGTCAAACCACCAATCCCCTGGCCAAGCATCCCAACCCCTCCCTCCAGTTTGACTTCAAAGACGTAAGTGTCTCAGAGGTCATCTCTCTCCTCCAAACCATTAAACCTTCCAACTACAAGAGGGATGTATGCCCAGCGCAATTCATTAAAGACTGTGCTCCCTCACTAGCCCCTATCATAACCGCATTCATCAATGCCTCCTTTCACTCTGGTAAAGTCCCACTAAATCTAAAGCAAGCCTGGGTTTGCCCACTCCTCAAAAAACCCTCACTTGACCCAGCCATCCTGACAAACTACAGGCCGATCACTACTGTCCCCTTCCTACTGATAATTCTGGATAAAGCAGCCTACCTGCAAATGCAGAAATTTCTAGAGGACAACCATCTCCTTAGTCCTAGGCAATCAGGGATCAGGCCAGGGCATGGGACTGAAACAGCTCTCCTTGCCCTGAAAAATCAAATCGATGACCTCAGAGACTCAGGCAAGCCTGCGCTCCTCCTGCTCCTCGACCTGTCGGCAGCATTTGACTTAGTCAACCACAAAACTCTCTGCCAGCATTTATCCTCAATAGCCAACTTCTCAGACAATGCTTGCAAATGGATAGAGTCATTTTTAAAAGACAGATCTATGAAGGTCTTCTCAGACTCCTCCTGTGCCAACCCCAGCACCATCAAGTGTGGTGTCCCGCAAGACTCCTGCACGGCCCCCACCCTTTAAACCTATTTACGAGGCCCCTGTTCAAAATCCTTGACTCCATGGGCATCTCATACACAAATTATGCCGATGACACCCAGGTACTTATCCCTCTCTCAGGTGATTATGCATCTGACCAGAATACCTTAAACTCAATCTACTCAACAATTCAAACCTGGATGGCAGAAAACTGGCTCTGCCTAATAGTGACAAAACTGAGCTCCTACTGGTTGGCTCACCGTCCACCCTAAATAAATTGAACAAACAGTACTCCTCCTTCATCATTGACAGTATCCCTATCACTGTATCTCAGTCCATCAAAACCCTTGGAGTGTACCTAGAAGCTGACATGTCCATGAACAAACAGGTCAATTCCATAACCTCCACGTCCGCCTATTACTCCAAACTTATCAATGCGACCCGGCCATTCCTGTCCCAACAAAACTGCCTCACTTAGGCCATCATTGGTTCGAGACTCAACTATTGTTATGCCTTTTTCATTGGCACCACTGCCAAGAATATAGCCAAACTCCAAACTGTTCAGAATAACGCACTCAGAGCTGCCACAGGCCTCTTGTGTAAAGACCACATCTCTGAACTCAGAAGACAAGTCCACTGGCTTCCTGTTAAGCAAAGAATTATCTTCAAAGCCCTGGCCCTGACTCACAAATGTCTCCATGACCTTGCTCCTCTCTACCTAAGTTATAGGATCACCAAACCCGTCTCTCACAAACCATCTAGATCACAGTACTCTAACCTCTTGTCTGTCCCTAGGACTTAAAAAGTATGTGCAGGCGGCTCTAGCTTCCCTTCAGTTGCCCCAACTCTTTGGAATGCGCTCCCTCCCCACCTCAGAGCCATTGAATCCCACACTGTATTCCACAAAGCCATCAACACCAACCTCTTTGTTTGAGTTCTCAAAACCTACCTGCAATGCACCGTAACATGCAACTACCGAAATGTATTCAAGTTTTTTCTAGGGCGGCTTCACTGTAACCCTCAAGTAAGCATCCTTAAGCTCTGTTTCAGCGCTTCGATGTCTGCGGGCTGTTTGCGTGCTTTACATATTCAAATAAATAAATAAATAAATACCCAGTAATGAGAAGGCATTAAACTTTTGAACAGGCATTAGCTTCTGCTTCTTTCATAAATTGAAAAAACTGCAAGTATTACAATGGGTTGTTCAATGATGATATACGTTGAGCTTTCCTTATTCACAATTTTGGAGAAAGTTAAAAGCATGTTGATTACACAAAGAGTGTCAGATTACGAGGTGATAATTTCAAACCTAGCGATCAAAATTGTTAGCTGCAGAGTAGTGAATCCAGTAACATTCATGGCAGAACCAGTAGAGAAGGAGGATTAAGTACATAATTGCACAGCGTATACTGAGTGTTATAATGATGTACCCCGCATTAAAGAAAACACTCTAGGAGGTGGGAAATTCTAATAATTGATGATTCTTAGAAAATTGATCAAACAACAGGAGAAAGGCATATGGGATCAGCAGTAGTGAGATTAACACAGAATGGTGAATTTAAAGTAGTGACAAGTGCAAGATTGCCTTCACATTGTTTAGCACAGGCTGCAGAATTAGTGGTGCTTTTGCCGCATTTCATAGATGTGCAGATGAGGAAGTGACAGTGTACTCTGACTCCGCCTTTGTGATGTAAACCGTGAATGATGCGTTGTCATGCTGGAAAAGGAATGGCTTTCTCTGCACAGACGGCCCACCAGTGCACAATATGCTGCTATTGTACAAGCTTATTAAGGTAAAAAAGCTCCCATTGGCTATCACTGTGGTGAAGTGCACTATCTATAATCAGAGGGCAGACATAATTTTTCACGGTAACAAAGTTGCAGATGTTGAAGCAAAAAGAGCAGCATATTTTAAAAATATATCTAATTTGAAGTAGAAATTGTTAAGCAAATGTCACAACAAAGTGTATTGATAAAGGAAGCCTTTAATATGGTATCTATAGTAAAGTTAATTGAGCTGCAGGGTCGAGCTCCACAAGAAGAACAGGATTCTTGGAAAAGAAGGGGGTGTTCTTTATCCCCCACAGAGGTTATATGGATACAAGATAGTGCTGGAAAGCCAGTTATGCCTCTAGCATTATTGAGAGTTGTGATGAATCAGCTTCACTATCCTGTGCATACAACCAGGGAGAATCGTGCTGCCATGATTGCAGAAGACTGTTTTTTGCCAAATTTATTATAACACGTTACACATTTTATTGTGAATTGCGTTATCTGTCAGAAATTAACAGCAGGGCATACCTTGTTAACAAAGAGGAGCATTACCCGGCCCAATGGTCCTTTTCAGCATCTACATATAGATTTTGTTGATATGTTGCAAACATTCAATGGCTACAGATATATGTTAGTAATAGTGTGCCCTTTTTCACAGTGGATTGACGCAGGTTCCTGCAGGCACCCTGATTCCACATGTGCTTCCAAATTTCTTGTATTTGTGGTGTTTCCTAGATGCAATGTATGCAAAGTCATGTGGTCTGATAATGGGTCGCATTGTGTAAATGAGATATTCAAAACAGATAACTCTTCTATTAGGCATAAAGCATCAGTTTTCATAGGCTTATCACCCACAGGCGAATGATATTTGTGAGCATATAAATAGTCCCCTTAAAGAGAGGATAGACAAAATAAAAATGACTTGGAAGAAGGCATGGCTATATTGCCTAATTGCCTATCCCTTCTAATATTTGCATTGAACAGAGGAAATATATCCATTCGAATTTTTAATCATTCTCAAGTTTAAAGATAAACAAATAACTTTACAGTTTTACAGAACTATTCCTGTTAGGTTAAAGAGACAATGCTTTGAAAACAGAAAAAAGAAGAACGCACACAACAGATTATGCTGCCTATAAAGTTGCACACATTCTTTAATGCTGTTTTTATGTATATACATCGATCCTATCCAGATCTAGTGAGACAAATTGTTGATATTGTCACCTTTTTTGGGAATCCTTCGAAAGACTCTATTATTTTATTATTTACAGGACCATCATTACAAAGCATTTACAATTTCTGTTATAAAAAGTGTGTTTGTTATAAAGAATAACAAGAACAAAATATTGCTTAAAAGAGAATTGGGATTTTCCAATTCATAACATGCACATTGCTAGCAGAATGCAGTACAACACATTCATTACTTTTCAATATTTCTTATAGCCATGTTTTTTACAGTTTGTAGTGTTTATTTCCTTATTCCTGTAGCACTTTGTCAAATGATGTTTTACAATATAGATGCAATATCTAACAATGAGACAGCTGTTCTATCCCAAAAAAAAGCATGAGTGACATTTTACCTGCTATTTCCAAACAAATTAACTGACTTAAGGGGGATGTTGGAAATGATTATCAGGATGTAAATACATACCTTGACAATTCAGCCCATTTTAAAAAGAACATGTGCTATCAGCACACGTGTGAGGTGGGGAGAAGGACATTTGATGAGAGCTGCAATGTAGGTTCTCCTGTCCCTTATGCGATGAGCACAGCCAGAACATGTATAGCAAGAGAAATGCCTATGCATGATGCAACATGTCTTAGCCATTTAGCAGCATGCACGTCAAGAGAACAATTTGAAGGGAAATTGGAAACCCTACGAAGGATGTCAAAGAGAACATTCCCATATGAAGATTCTTACATAAAAACACAGAAGATGATAAAAGACTTGGATTGGAAGAGCAGAATGTTCCTGTACGCATTCAGTGATCTGGCTGGAGGAAAGATGACGATTGTTGAACAAGCAAGAGTGGATTGTGCAGAAACATGGGAAACAGGATTGTCAGGATGCTGGGAGAGACCTCATCTATTAGTATATGGACAAGTACCCATCAGTATGGTATAGGTAGAAGGAATGTTGGGATGCAGTGCATACTTGTTGATGACAGCACCATTAAAGACAGTGCAAGTAGTAAATGATGGGTGCCTAAACGATTGGGCCAAATATTCAAAATTACTAACAAGGGTTGAAGATGAAGCAGTACCTGTATCCATACTACCGATGAAGAATGCAACACTGTCTTTGGGAAACAGTGCTCAGACCAAAGTTGGAGAAAATAAAGGATGCAAGCAAATAATTGATGTGCCAGAAATGAAAGGAGGAACTGCTGTGCTAATGGACCACTATTGGGCGTGTGGATCCAAGGTTTCTATAAAGCTACCTAAAAATTGAGGAGGAATATGTTCTATAGTGATCATACATGTTCCTGCATTGGTGATCCACCAAAATGATCTCCACATCGCTGACTTTCCAAAAATAGATGCACACCAAAGGAAGAATTGGTCACTCAACCTCACCCGACAGAAGAGAGAGAACTATTATTCAGCAAAATCAATAGAGGCTTATTAAGACATTCCAGATGCACACAAATTGTTCGGCAGGAAAAAAGTGACTTTTACAGCTATATTAATTTCCAGGAGGTCAGGCAGCAGTGAATGCCAAGTGGTTACAAATCACAAAATGGGAACTGCTACAAACAATGAATACAACAATAAAAAGATTTCATGCGATTAAAGAAGAATTGGGGCCATCAGGCACATGACCCTCTCAAATAGGTATGTCATGGACTTAATTACAGCAATGGAAGGAGGCATGTGTGCCAAGATCAGTCCTTCTTGCTGTACATACATACCTGCCCATGATTGAGAAAATGGAATATGGAACCCTGACTGAACCCTGACTGAAGTAATAACTATGTTGTCAACTCTGCATATGAGAATGGAGGAAGGCGTTGATTAAACCGAAGATGAAGATTGGATTGGACCTGGACCGCAAATGCCTTCAAAATGTTAAGAGCAATACTAGTGTTAGTATTGCTGGGATTCTGTCTTATAAAAATAATCATAGGACAGTGTAAGAAGACAGTGAAGAATGCAATTGGGATGAAGATAATGGTCGGTGTGAATGCTGTGGTTGACAAGCACACATGGACCGAAAACACCATCCGTGTGCACTTGAAAGTAAGTACCATGACACCATCAGGAACAAGGTTTCAGTATCCTAAGGACCATAAGAACTGTGTGGGAGGTTGGGTGTTCTGTTCACTGACTGGAAAATGTTGCAACATGAGATGGAGTGTGGATGAACACATAAAAAATGCAGGTGACCTTAGGGGGAACACAAACTGATGCGGAAGACATGAGCCTAGAGAAACCATTGGACATAGAAGAGCTAAAAGTAAAGTTTGACAGGTGTGAAGTAACATCATGAGAAAGAGAAGATACATGGACACAATATACCTGATGTATGGATATATGGAGAATGAATATGTGACTAAAGTGATGAAGTAAAGATATATGTGAATACTAAGAAAATCATATACACTTAGAAGATAAGTATGAAGAGGAGAAACATCAAGGCTGCAGATTTTACAGGCGCTGTAATGCATATTTGTGCAGAGCAAAGGATATTTGCTTGTCTCAATATCAAGGATGCCATAGCAAGAAGCAACTGCAAGGCACGAAAGGAGTTGAAGCAGATATGCTACATATGCAGGGCATATTTCTCGTTGATTAAATAAAGGAGTGAATAATAGTATGTACCAAGTATTGAACAATCAATGATGCAGAACGCATATGCAAGATGGAGCATACAAGTCCCTAGAGGCTAGGTAGAGTGATAACACCCAACATAATTTAATCAACTAGCACTAAGTAAAAGGACAGAATAGACAAAATCATGGTCTCCTCACATGTGGTACAAGCCCAGAAAACATGGCCTATTCATAAGGCTCCAGACAAAGATAGCAATGTGCCTTCACTGTGGTGAAGTGCACTGTCTATAATCAAAAGGTCTGGGGAAGAGAACAATCAGCAAGGTCAACTACAGAGGAGAAGCCTTGGCTTAGTGCCTAACTGATGAGCTATGTTAGGCTAATTATATAAGGAGGGTCGTTGTCTGATGTTGTTCCCTTGCACCTGGTTTCTTTGCTTACGTACTGCTAACAAGCCAAATGTCCAAAGTTGTAAAACAGTGCCAACCAATCATGAGGGCCTATGTAATGGTGGACCATACATTGTTGCAGAACACTCTCCGCTGCCGGTATGATGCAATTATCAGAGTTTTATGTAGTTAGAGGTTGTTCAAGGTGTGAATACCAGATAAGGGGCAGTCAATGATGATACCAACACTTTTATGAATTATAGGTATATATATTCCCTTAACAAATCCCACCGCCGACAAGTTTTTACTGTTTGCCACATAGGATGACATCATAGGAGACAGTCTCAGGAGGATAGCTCAGCAGCAACGTGCTCCCCTTGGATGCATCTTAACACGGAGCAACACAGGTTCGATAAGTGGGTCAGCGCTTAGAAACCTATGTGTATTAAGCACATTGTAAATAACGTATCATATTATAGACGACGTACATCAAGGTATAAATCCTTTTGCGCATTGGAAATGTGTTGAGAGTGTGTTTGCTACAGTCTGTTTGTTTGCAAGGTTTCCCTACTTTATTGAGACTGATAATAAAGTAGTATGTTGCCACAGTTTTTGAGTCTGTCCAGGCCACCAGTCACAGTGGCAAGAGGGGGCATTAAGCAAGGGACGAGGAGGGGGAAGGGTGTAGGAAAGAGCAGAGTCTTGAGAAACTTCCAGAACTTAAATAGGTCCAACTCAAGCCTGAGAAGGGCAGAAAGGCCATTCCAGAGGGAAGCACCTGCCGGAGATAGAGAAATACCCCCTCTGTCTGTTTCAAAAAACGTCTGATCTGCCTAGAGTTTGAGCTAGAGGACCAAAGGGCTCAAGCAGGGAGGTAGGTAAGGAGAGAAAGTTGGATTTAATGGGGTTCTGGGCCCCAGAAGGCCTTGTAGAAGATGCAAAGTTTCTTGAATATGTTCCTTGCAGCCACCAGGAGCCAGTGGAGAGATTTGAGGGCTGGAGAGATGTGGTCCATGGACTTGAAGCCAAGGATAAGTCTTGCACTCCTACTTTGGATATGTTGAATGTGGCAAAGAGTGGAAAGAGGTAGACTGAAGAAGAGGCTATTGCAGGAGTCCAATCTACAGAGAACCAGAGCTCTGGAGACTTTGAGTTTCTGGGGGAATTTCTAGAAGGGGAGAATACCTCTGAGGAGTTGAAGCTGAAAGTGGGTCTTCTTGGCAAGGTCCATAATGTGAGGGGAGAAGGAGAGAGTGGAGTCAAAGATGACACCAAGGTTTTTTGCCTCATTAGATGGTGAGGGAAGGGGACCCAAGGAGGGTGGCCAGAGAGAGGGAGGGAAGCACGGTGCAGGTTTTTTTGCATTAAATGTTTGATGATTATTATGCTTCATAAAAATAGGCCTTAGATATAATGTCCTATGCATATGATAAGCAGAATATATAAACATAACATTACAGATTTAATCTTTAATAATAGAGCAATAATAGCAATAATCTGATTTTGGCACATCCCAATAACTAAGAAGGCTAGAAAGAGGGAATATATCAAACCATAGCTTCATGTAAAGAGAGCATGCATGCATAGACCATCATCACATAAACCATATACGATTCAAAACCCCAATTGAGTTGCATTCCCCCAGGCAAACAACAACTTGTCCAACAATGGCTCAATGGTAAGCACCTTGAATTATTTGACCTGCAACTCTCAGATTCAGCTACATCAGCCTCTACCTCCAGAAACACATAGCCAAGAAGGCCCAGACAGCCTCACCCCAAATCCCCACCCTTTACAAAATCAAACCCTTCATCCCACCATAGGACTTCTGGACCATAGCCTTGAGGTCTTGCATATAGATGGGGAAATCCCCCCTAACAGGGCTCCCAGCTACTCACTGTGAGGAATTTGACCATCTGCACAGTGGATGTGTGCTTTCCACGTTTTAAAAAAATCTTTAAATGAAATTGAATGATGGTAGATCAACCTCTGGAAAATGTGTGGGACTAATCCACACACATTTTCTTATGACATGCACATAGACCCTTGTACTCCCCTGTCATATTAATTGGGTGATGACAGCCAGGAGTAAACCATGTAATCTCAGGATGAGTATAGCCAAACCTTCCCGCTGTCATGGCCAGCCTAATTAACTAACAAAGGCTCCATTGATCAGCCCTGTCCCGTTGTTGAATCCTTTGTAAGCATTCACATACTACACAGGGTTTAGCTAAAACAGGCCCACATGAGGCCTGGCTGCAGAGGCTAACAAAGGAGACAGAAAACACCAACACCCTTTCATTGCACTAGGTCAACTTGATGCCTGCTCTCACCCTCAGTATTGATTGACAGTGAAATGCCGTGTCTGAGACTGCGTGTTTACAGTAGTCATTCCTTCAGGGAGACCCCATTTCGAAGGTACAAGCATGTGGATTGACAGAGTCAGAAATGTTGGTCTCATCGCAGCTTCAAGAGAGACCTGTTGCTTTAATCAGAAACTACAGAGAGGTCCATTAACCAGAGGAACCCTTTGATCCGCAGCAAAGAGGAGATGGGTGGGACTTAGTATTACATGTTTTCACCCCTTCACCTTTTCTGTTGCAAAGCACTGTGGTTATGACTGCACGCATACAGGAGATTGTTTGTGGGGACCCAGGATTGGTTCATTAAGGATGTGCGCTCTCCATGTTTTTAAAACAATCTTTAAATGAAATTTAATGATGGTAGATCAACCTCTGGAAAATGAGTGGGGCTAATCCACCCACATTTTCCTATGACATGCACATAGACCCTTGCAATCCCCTTTCATATTAGTTGGGTTATGACAGCCAGGAGTAAACCATGTAATCTCAGGAGGAGTAGAGCCAAACCTTCCAGCTGCCATGGCCAGCCTAATTAACTAAGAAAGGCTCCATGGATCAGCCCTGTCCTGTTGTTGAACCCTGTGGAAGCATTCACATACTACTCAGGGCTTAGCCTACAGCAATCTCTGTGGCCCATTTGGCTGTAAAAGAGGGCCAAGCCCTTCTTTTGACGGATCAAGTGAAGACTTCACCAGAAGCAGAAGGAAGATCTCATAGTTCGACCTTGGCTGAAAGTCTAGTCTTCCACTAGTGAAAGAAGACCAGGACATCCAACAGGGAAGCAATATCCATCCCCTAAATATTTCCCTCCTAGTAAACAGAGGGAGATAATGAATCCAGTGGACCCTCCAGCAGATCCAGAACCGGTACCCAGCCCAGCACACATCGTGCCCTGATAGGCTTTACAGCAAGCTTACTAGCGGGGAACTGCCAAAGACTCTCTGAACCAAACCAAGGACAAGGCAGCTGCCTGCAACACTCTCCTCATCTTTGGGCTTTAAAGGACAACATGAGCCCAGTGAAGAAGCTAGGAGGAGTCCATCGACAAGCATCTACCCATGTCCACCTTAAATAAATGTTTTAACCAGTCAAGCCCCTTCGAGCTGCAACTGACTGCACTGCTCACTATTGTTATGCCGCAGTCGCTAAAGCTGTCCGAGACTCCTAGACCAGTGCTTCAGAACCACTGACCAGCATTGAGACAATGATTCCTGAGCCTGAGCCGCCATGTAGGCCAGCCTAGAGCCATCCTTTCAGCTTTACTCGCCGAATTGCTTACAGCCTGATACCCGCAGCTGTCTCCCATCTTGAACTTGGAAGCTGCAAGGCACTCGGAAAGAGACTTGACCCTGACGAGCACCAAGAATATCTCCATCACAAGGTACATTGTGGTTCTTTCTACCTGGTCCTCCTCTGAAGACCTCTAGTGACATATTAAGACCCATTGCTCCCGTTGTGTTGAAATCAAGGATCCTTGAACTGTTGTGATTATTTACTATACCGACTACCCTCCTATCAGTATCCAGAGTGCATCCCTTTTCCTTCTTTGAAACTGTCTGTCCTCTGCATGCATTCCTTTAGTGGGTGGGTTGTATTTTGTAGTGTGCTAGAACTGTCTGTTGTGATAAGTAAATATTTGCATACAACATTGACTGGACAGTCCGTTTTATCATTGGGTAATAATTGTATGTTTGCTGCGTTGCAACTAACCAACAATCACAACCTTTCACAGATAAGCCTGCCATTCCGTCCACATTACCAAAATTGGACATGGAGGTTTATAATTTGCTTTTGTTTCCAATCTGTTCGGATCCCTTTAGGCGTACTTGAGGTGTGGGTCTGTGATGGTTTAGAAGCTGTGCAGTAGCACCTGGAGCAGATCAGGCGTTGGACTGAATTACCACAATAACTAATTTCAGCCCCAAATAAATAGACAGACTCAAAGAATATATCAAATTACTACTTTCTTAACAGTTCAATAAAGTAAGGACATTTTGCAAGCGTAGCAAGTCATAGCTCACTCACTCTCAAATATATTTTGGTTACACAAAGGCTTTGTACCTCAATATACGTCAGCTATGATGTCATCCTACGTGGCAAATAATAAAAACCTACCCGGCAGAGGGATAGGTTAAAGGAACATATATACCTTTAGATTACTTAGGTGTTAGTAAGGTCATTGGCTGCCCCTTATCTGGTAGGCACACCTGGAACAACGTCTAGCTACGTATAATACAGATAATAGTAGAATAACAGCAGAAGATTGGCTTCTGCAACAATGTATAGTCCATCATTACATAGGCCATTCTGATTGGTTGCCACCCTATTCCAACCTTGGACATTCAACTCGTTTGCAGCACCTAAGGAAAACGAAACCCAACTGCGGGGAACAATGACAGACAACTGCTCACTTGGCAAATTAGCCTACCATCCGTTAGGCCCTCAGCCAAGGAACCTTCTTTATAGTTGACCTTGCTGACTGTTCACTTCTACAGAACTTTTAAGGGAGTGAAGGTACATTGTTATCTTTGTCTAGAGCCTTATGCATAGGCCCTGTTTTCTGTTGTTGCACCACATGTGAGGAGACCACGATTTGTCCATTTTGACCTCCCTTTTAGTGCTGTTTGATTCCATTATGCTAGGTGTTATTATTTGCTTTGGCATCTGGAGACTTGGTTGCTCCATCTTGCATATCTATTCTGCAACTTTAATTTTCTAACACTTGGAAGATATTTACTCCTTTGCTTAATCTAAGAGAAATATGTCTTACGTACAAGGCTTATCCTCTTTGACTCATTTTGTACGTTGCAGTTGCTTCTCACTGGGGCATCCTTGATCTTTAGTTAAACAAATATTATTTGTTCTTGCATTAATTTGTATTTGCGTGCCTGCCAGCTCTTCTTACTCGGTCTATCTCCTTGGGATCAGCTTCTATGTGTCTCATCTACCTTGCGTTTATGTGTATAAACATCTACTGCATTTTGTCTCTTCGCAGTATATATGATTTCTTCACATTTGCATGTTTGTTCACTTTGTTACTTCAGTCACATCTTTATTCTTTAAGCATTCGTATATCATTTCAGTGAGCCATTGTGTCTTCTCTTTTGAACCCAGAGTTTACTTAAATTCAGTAACACGTCATGTATGGATGGGGATGCAGAATAACTCTTACACCAAATGATAAGACTGACTCAGGAAGTTGGCAAACGTCTCATCAGACTGTTTCTTTTACAACCATCTAAAAGAGGGTGTTACATCTGACATCAATGGACATCGCACAGCATTTTCTCTCAACGCATTTAATAAAAAACAAAACTTATAAAGTAAAAACTTGTCATACTTGACGTCATACTAGGTGGCAAAAATGAGAAACCTATGAGGGGTTGTAGTTGGCTTAAGGGGAACATCTAAGTATACTTTTTATATAGAAATGGATTGTCGTTGGGTCTCTACAGTCAGATGGGCACCTTATGCCCACCCCTAGTGCAAGTCATCTTCAACAGTTATTAAGTGTTATATGGCCCTCTACAATTGGTTGGCATGCTCATGCCCTTCTGGAACATTCAGCCCACTAGCAGCATGTAAGATGGTACCCCAGGTGTCAGTGGGTGGACTTGACCCTGTCTCCCTTCCCAATTAGCCCAACATCTGTCATCGCTCATGCCTTCTGCCATTCAAATTGTCTTTGAACTTGGCCTTGTAAATTATCCTTGCTCCTGAGAATATATAGGAGTGTAATAAATGGGAGTGAGAGCACAGGCTTATCTCAAGTCTGGTGCTGCAAGCCCAATTCTATTTCCATTCATACCCCACGTGACAGTACACCATATTTTGGGCTGTTTTGCAGCATTTAATTGTCTCGAATAAAGAAACTTGCAACTCGTGATGTTCTTTCTTTGCACCTTAACAGTGAATGATTAAGCTTCTCGTGTTCACTGTTCTTTAAGGACAGATTACCAGTTCTTGGCTGCTCCATCGTTTGACACCATGCCAGACAGCTTTCTCTGTCCTTCCTTGATTTCCAGCTGCTTTTTTGCTGTAACACAGCTTTGCAATACTTCTTCTCTGTGGGTCTGAGATTACTAAATATGTGACACTGATGTCCAGCTTCTATATAATGGCGGCACTGCATGCAGTCTATTCACTGTGTACAGCTAACCTTTAAGATCAACTGGTCTATTTGTGTTTGCTGCATCTGTACAGTTATAAAATGCTTGCATTTTCTGCAGTGCTCTTCACACGTGCACTCTTTATTCCACACATGAAAGTTACATTGATTCTGTCATCAATTCTATATGGTCCATACATCCTCTTCTTCAGCCACACTTCTCAGTGTGCCATGCTCCGTTCTTGTGATGTCACCAACTTCTCTTTCTCTTATCTTTATATTCCTTCTGGGGATCTCCTCCAAGAGATTTTCACCTCTACAGGGATACATCAGATAGGCTTTTCTCAATGGATACCTTTTCTCAAAGGATTTCCGTGGAATAGGCACCATCACTGGCATTGTGCATGTCGCAATCTCTGTCTTCCAACATAGAGGCAGGATGGGGACGGGACTTCCTGCAGTGGCATTAAGCTGCTCCTTTAGACTCCCCCTTCCGGTTGATTCATCGACCACTCCTTCACCAGTCTTCACATCTTGGCATCCTCTCTTGAAGAAGTGCTTCTATGGAGCCCAGATCTTTACCACTCCTTTCAGGGACCCTGCTGATTTTACATGTTCATCAACACTCCAGGTCATGTAGCTGCACTGTCGATTCGGACTACAATGGACCCATCATCCTACATACTTCTTCTGATTCCTTGGATGCAGGATCTTTGTTCCCTCATGTGCTAAAATGCTGGCTTCTATATATTTCCTGATTTCTTTATTTGTCAACACCTGGGGTCCAAACCTTGATTCCACGTCGATCATGATCTTCATTCATCCTGCCTTCTTTGCTGTCTTCTTGCACTGTGTAATTACTATCCTGATCACACAGAATCCAAACATCACCATCACTAGTACTGCTCCTTGGAACTTGAAGATATTCGCCATCCATTGTGGAAGCCAGGAGAAGATGGATGTGAACTAACTGTCATCTGCAATGTCTTCTGTCCCATCTTCCATCTGATTGTGCAATTTCATCAGCTGCATTATGGCCTCTGTCAAGGTCCCATTCCCGTCTTCATGAGAAACATTGAACATGCAACATGATTCCATGATTTTGGCACAGACTCCTCCATCCATCCCTGTGATCATATCAAGGACATATCTGTTCTGGAGGGTCTTCAATCTTACGACCCTCAATTCTTCTTTGATATCATTGAATCCCTTAATGGTATTGTTGATTGTCTGCAGGAGCTCCTAGTGAGTGATTTGTCACCACTTCACATTTGCCATCGTCTGGATCCCTGGCATAAAGATAGTCGTGAATATCGCTGAAGTCTGGTTGAATAACTTGTGCTCATATGGAATAGAATCAAAGGCTTCTATCAATTTATCTGAAAAGTTATTCTCCCTCTTTGTTCAGTTGAGAAATTCGAGTGATCTTCTCCTCAAATGGGCATCTGCTTTTGGAAACTCTCTAATACTCAGGTGGCTCTTAGGAATTAATAATGCTGGAACATGGATAAGCACTATGGAGCACATCCCTCCCCATTCTTTGGGCAACTTCATGTAGTCCCTAGACCCACAAGCCCAATAGTGATCCATTAAGACATCTGTTCCATCCTTTATGCCTGGTACATCAAAATATTCGGCCACACTGGTGATTCTCTCCAACTTTCCTCGTGCCATTATTTCTGAAAAATAATTATGCTGAAGAGGAAGTGTCAAGTATCACCCCACTCCAGTTGCCTCCTCCCATTACCTATTGAGTTCACACCAAAGTATGTGACGCATGAAGAGCAGTTAAACCAGCAGAGAGCAGCACATGGGCTCTGCCCAGTACCTATTAGCATGACAGCACCTATTAATATACCGACTCCTGGGAAGATCTGGACAGTAAGGTATCCATTGAAAAAGCCATACGTACATTCTAAGCAATATGACGGTTGCCTGAATAAAATACCCGAAGAAGCAAAGAAGGTAATGAAGGAAGATCAATGGTGATGTCTTAAGAAATCGGACTGATGCACATATAGACGATATGATAACGTGAGAATACTGACAAGAAATTAAATGCCAAGGAGATATTGTGGATAAGTGACATCTTGAGCACAAGGTGAAAGAAGTTGATAGCAAGATCAAGAAACCTATGCCACATACATCCTGAAGATATTTAGTCAGTTTAAATGTGTACAGATGCAAGTAACTGCGAGAGGCAAAGAAATCATGACGATTGCTTATGCTAATTAGTCAATAGATTGTGGCAAGCACCAACGTTTACAAGTATATACCTCAAGAAGCACTTTATGTATGAATGCAAGTCCACTACGCATATGAGCAGAACTGAAGAAAGGTTACAAAAGGCCTCAAATGGAGTGTGTCGCTTCATGGAAAATCGAGAATCAAGACAAGCAAAACTTATTTGGCTGGAATAAGCCAACTTTGGATACAATTAAGGAGAGAAGATTCAGAAAGGTCATGATAAGCCACAGGCATCAAAGAACTAGAAGTATTAAATCAAATATACAAAAAGACACAGCGAAAAGCCGATTTCATGGTGTCCTGTCATGTGACAAGGGCAGGCTAGAAGAGTGAAACTTTCACACCTACCCATGGATCCCCGTCATGCCCATACTCCTTAAAAGTTCTCAGAACACAGAGCACAGAGCAGATTCCAGGCCAAACTACAAAGCAGTAATTGACACATGACTATTAAGGTGATGATTGATTGTAGCAAAATTGGTGGGAAGCTGGGGTATAGATGAGCTTCTCTGCACCTGGATGTTCTTTCTGAGTGCTGCTAGACATAGATGGAAAAGTATGAGTGGGGTTGAGGCCAATCCAATCATAATGGACCATGTAATCTAAGGTCCTATAGTGAGTAGAGACAATGGGACGTTGTACTTTTAGTGACATTCATAGTGGCCATTTTGAAGGGTGTGCTTAGTTGCCCCACCTGATGTTAATTATCCAATCCCCTCTGCCCGTTAACATATACCGATATAGTACCTATATAAAGTTACCTTTCTATACCCAATCATGTTGCATGTTAGGTTTTTAAGATTGCCACGTAGAAAGACATTAGTACGTGTGCAGGTTGCACGTCAGCAGTGACAAGTTTGTGTTGTAAATATTGTGTTTTTTCTAAAAGTAAGCAGAGAAAGAAGATCAAGCGATTGCTGATGTTCGTTGTACTTCCCATTTAATGTATTCATTAAAACAGACTCACTTTGCCAAACTATTGAGTTGTCTTAATTATTTAATGCATGAATGTCCACCCCCATCTATCTTGAGGGTACTGCTACTCATCTTAAAGGGCTGTTTGGAGATCATCCAGTTCAACACACTTTTCAAAGGTGTTCTCTGCAATGGTCCTCCTTTATCGTCGACCCATTTCAACAACTTTGTATTCTTTGGCCATTGATCCTGGCATTTCTTTTCAGCAGTGAACACAACTACTTCCCATCGTCCGGTTATCGCTACTGCTTTGCACACAACCAGTCCCTTCAGTCCACCCCTCATGAGTAAGCACTTTTCGTTTGATTTGCAGTTGTCCTCTTTCCCAACATATCCATATCTCCTCGCTATCCTTGCCTTGGCAATTTACCATCTTGTTTTCTTCTACCCTGATTACTGCGCCACTTATTCCAGGCTGTTCATATCTTATTACTAGATTGCATGTTTCTGGTTTATCTCTTGTCTTCAGATCGTGCACATAATTATCTTCTCTTTGATTTGTCGCTTTATTCATCCATACTAAGGATGCTGTTCGACCCTGGAACTGTCATCTTGTCATGCAGAGTACACGATGCATCAGGCAATGAGCTTTTTTCACTGGTACTTTGGTAGCTATGAATAATTTGGAAATTCCCATGGCCTAAGGTATGAGAGTGCAGACGTAGTAGCTCTCCTTAAATGTTTTCTCTCCCGCCTTTTCCATGTGCTGGTCCCACATGTTATTATCCAAGTAAGTGTGTTGTGCTATCTGAATAAGTGTTTATCCCATCATTGTCTTCCTCTGAACTTCTTCTGTATCTCCCTAACAGGATATTTGCAGCCCATGGAAATAACTCCAAGTCAGCCTTATGCTGGGAGACAACACAAGGGGATTTGGCTCATCAGTAATGGGCAGATCTACAAGAGTTCCTGGAGTGGGGAGGATGAAAGAAACTTCTGCCTTGTTTGGATCAATGAGACATAAAAGGTAAATCAGAAGAATCAGAAAAACACAAAGCACAGATTGAAGATCTAAAAGACAAAGGCAAACTTGCTCTCTTAATTCTCTTGGACCTCTCGGCGGCCTTTGATGTCGTCAATCATGAAATCCTCTGCCACCTCCTTAAATCAGCTGCACACTTCTCTGATAAAGCTAAAACCTGGATTAGCTCCTTTTTAGACAATAGATCTATGCCTGTGTTCTCTCCACTAGCAGCCGCCCCACCTGTCTCCTGTGGCATGCCACAAGGATCTTGTGTTTCACCCACGTTGTATAACGTGTTCACCAAACCTCTCTTCGATATCTTGGACTATCTGGGTGTCACTTACACCAACTACACTGACGACACCCAGATACTAATCCCTATGTCAGGTGACTACACGGCTGACTCCCTCGCTATCAATCTCATCTACCAGGTCATCCAGGCGTGGATGGCTCAACACGGACTCTGTCTTAATGATGAAAAGACTGAGCTCCTTATTCTTGGTTCGCCACAAATACTTACCAAACTCAACCCTGCGTTCAAGTCCTTCATCATCGATGGGAATGTTATCCCAACCACCAAGGACACAACAACTCTAGGGATCTACATTAACTCAACCCTATCCCTGACCAAACAAACTAACTCAGTCTCTTCCGCAGCGGCATATACCTGCAAGCTTATTACAGCCTGTCGCCCTTTCCTATACGCAACCAATTGCGTCACCCTGGCTAGAACTCTTGTATTATCCAAGATTGATTACTGCAATGCATTGTACCTAGGCACCAACTGCTGCAACCTGAACAAGTTACAAATTGTCCAAAACAATGCGATTAGAGCTGCCCTCAACATTCCCAGGCGCCAACACATATCCGACACCAAACGCAATATTTGCTGGCTCTCAGTCCAACACTGTATCTCCCTGAAAACCCTGGCTCTTACCCACAAATACCTTCATAACCAAGCTCCCTGCTACCTGGCCAACAGATTTGCCCTCCACAACTCCATTAGACCCCGCAGAATGGCTCATTTAAACTGCCTTGAGATTCCACGTTTCAATCTCCAAAGATCAGGTGGAATTAGCTTCCCTATCTTGGCAGCTAAACTCTGGAACACGCTTCCTAATGAGCTTAGAGCAGAACCTTCATTCCCGAGATTCAAACACCTTTCGAAAACCTGGCTGGCCGCCCGGGATATTTAGATCTGGGTTCTCTGCTTAATTTGTACATATATATATAATCTGCTTGTCCTCTCATTGCTATTATTATGCCTGTATTATACTTGTAGACTTTGGGCCTCATTACGACCCAGGCGGTAAGTTACCGCCTGGGTCGTACCTTTACCACCATGGTGTAAACTACGTTTACCCCATGGTGGTTGGCGGACTTACCGCCCCATTCCGAGGTTGGCGGGGCGGTAAGTCCCCAATCCCCATTTACCCTTCCCCATTCCCATTTTTGCCCCATAGGGCATAATGGGAGTGGGGAAGGCATTAATTACGCCACCGTAAATTACGGTGGCATAATTAACAACACTGTTGTTAAAAGCAGGTGTTAAATCCTCCATGGCGCTAAGGGACCTCGGAATCAGGTGGTAAGGGTCGGCGCTGTTTACGCCGCCGTAAACCCCTTACCGCCTGGGTCGTAATGAGGCCCTTTGTAATTATGGTTCTGTCTGTTTTTCTTATGTTGTAACTAAGTGATGCGCCCCGATGCCCCTGGGCCTGGTGCGCTATACAAATAAATAAATAAACATATTAATCCCCTCCACTTGTGCCACTCTGGAGTTTATTGCGCTTGCTCATTCTCTGAAATCGTGCCAGATTCAACATTCCTAATTTTTACTTCAATTATTTTAAGGAAGGAAAAACACTTTTACTCTGGCAACTGTAATGAATTTGGTAACTGTAGTAATTCTACTGCTATTGCTACAAGCAGCCCTCTGAGTACAGGACCATTCTTATGATAATGCAAAAAAGTGTGGATGTCAACATCTCTCCTAGCAAGAGCAGGATAAGCTCAAAGGATACACACAAAATCAGCAAGCACAAGACAATGCACATCACTTTGTGGGAGGACCTTTGGATTAATCAAATAAATGCTCAGTGAGAAATGAGTCAGGGTACTGTTCACGTTTCCAGTTCTGTTGTTGTTTAGGCATAAGCGTGATACATCAGCATTTCTCTAAAGTTCTTTTCAAAGATTGCTGTGACTCAAGCAAATAATTGCACGCCTGCTATAATATCTATAAATCGTGTGCAGGGGGAGCCACAGTCCAAATTCCAATCTGCATTTATTAATCAGTAACTTTATCATCCTACTTCTTTGTCATTGATTGAGTCCGCTCACGCTGACATTCTTCTTCTTGTCTTGCTTATGAATCGATAGCTGGGGTGCTGCGGTCTCACCGGCGTATGGCTTGACGTCATTCAGGTGTATCCATGCTCGTCTACGTTGGAATTTTACTGCTGAGGGAGTAACGTTTTCAACAATGAAAGGGCCACCAAATCTTAGTGTGTGACCCTTCCTAGTGAAGTTTTGTATTAGCACAGTGTTGCCAGCAATGAGTCTATGATAAAAGATCAGAATATCCGGTTGCTGAATGGATCTCACGCCGAAAGCCTGGTAATTACTACAAACAAGTGAATGGAATCACGCAACAGTGGCATATATAGTTAATGATTGCTCAAACAGCGAGCCTATGGTCAATTGACAAGTGTGACATAGATTAATACCAGGACCTCATTGTCCTCAGAAGGAGAGCCTATAGCTTGAAACACGTGTCAGGCCGACCTGCAATAAATTAAATACATGCAACTTACACATGGACTCTTTTGATTTGTTTGCAGTGTGAATGTAACTTTTTCCCTTGTATTCTCCAATTGTAGCAAATTTTGCAGGCGACCCACACTCTGCATTCACCCGCAGCCAAATCTATATCTAATGAAGTAGTACAAGCGGTCAGGTTTTCCTACCTCTCCCTCTGCCACATCTTTTCTGTCTTCTTCACTATTTTACATCTGACAATTTTGATTGCTGGGTTTGAAATAATCACATCGTAAGCAAAAGCTCTCTGGGATGTCAATGTACCGTTAGGTTTCTCTAAAATGGCAAAAAAAGCATGCTCCACAAAAAGAGTCATAGATCAACCCATTACAATGCTAGTAGACTTCTCAATTGCAAATGCAGCATCTGCCAATGACTGTTCACAAGGAAAGTGTCCCTTCATAACTGAATCTAGAATCCCTCTGTAAAATGCTAGAATCTTGTACACCAATGTGGTCCTCTGTGTAATCACTGCAGTCATGACGGTCCCATTTGTGTGCGAAAATAAGAAAAACTCCTCAGCATAATTGGGAATTCCTAAAACAGGAGTTGTACAACTTGCTTTCTTCAACTCTTCAAATCCTTCGTCCATTTCCTCAGTCCATTCCATTATTTCCGTATTTCACTGTGCTTTCTTTAAAGCCTGTAAAAGGGATCTTCTGTATGAACTGTAATCAAACACCCGGCTTCTAAAATAATTACATAGTCCCAAAAATGGTTGCAGATGGTTGCTTTACCATGTGTGGTTTTGCAGTTTTCATGATCGCCTCAGCTCTCTCAGGTGTCACCTTCTTTCCCTCATGTGAGATCAACTGTCCTACGTACAACACCTCTTCTTGACAGTACTGCAATTTTTCCTTGTAACCTTGTATCCCTTCTCTGCTAGGATAGTCTTCAACTGAACTGAGTCCTGCCTGCACTCATTTTCATGGGTACTGGGAAGAGTGCCACATATAGGCCTATTTCCTTCTTGATTCATGGGAACTGGGAAGATGGGCAGGCAGGGATAAGATGGACAAGGGCCTGGCAAGCCAGACATAATTCCTCATTCTCTCGCCGCATCAACATCTTGATACCAGTTAATTGAATAGCACTTCCTGTTTCCGTTCAACATGGTTCTCAACAGCCCAATCAGAACTGATTTGCATGCTCTAGGGCATGGCTGCCTATATAAGCCACTCCCAGAGAGCAATCAATCATGCTTCGTGTGCAGTCTGTATGCCTTTGGCACACGCTTACCGGTCCTGAACTCCTGTGTCATCTGCAAGAATTTTCCACGGCCCAACGAAGCACTCGCTCTCACCGCGGGCCCCGGCATCTAAACAAGTGGGAAGAAGTACCCGCGCCTCCATAGTCACTGTAGAATTACACCTTCAGGGATTCCAGCTGCCTCCATCTGCGCACGCGGGCCCTCGAGTCTTCTCCACCCGCCTCTTCTTTGATGCCCGTAGAGATCCAGTTCCACAACGACTCAGGTGACCTGCGGAGAGGAGAAAAAGAACAAAGGTTAGAAGTTGGTAGTGCAACTCTTGCCCTGACCCGTTATCTCTTGTCAACCACACCCAAACTATCCATGCTAAACCCAGTGAGGTAACTGGGAATCAAACTTACCAAACTTACCTGGAATACCGGACACAGAGTCCAGTGACTCAACAGTCCTCAACCAGTGTGGTAACTGGTCTCCGGGGACACTGGCCTGAAGGCGGCAACTAGGAGACTACGGACATTTCTCCATTTTGACCGCAATCTTCTTCAACAATCTTCTTGCCACAAACCGACAGCAGCACAATGGGAACTGCAATACAGGCCCTTTCGCTGAGTGAAGTAACTAGCCACAGGGTTTGGATTATAGCGCCCCTGCAGAGCAGGAAGGAGAGCCCTTATTCCAAAAGGTGAGCCACACCCTCTCCACACAGTCACAGCCAATATCCTGGGGATAGAAGAAGGGGTTACAGGGGAGGGGTGGGAGGTTTCTGGTACCACTCACTAAATCTAACTCTCTTGATAGGTATCCTCCTCGTTTTCCTCCTGGGTGGTGTTGCAAGAAGTAGATCTTGGACTGGCGGCTCCATCGCTCCTGCAGAGATTCAGGTGAGCGTGACACTCATCTTCTGTGGTGCTACAAATTAAAATATCATCTACGTACTGTATCATGGCAAATCAATATTACCTTAGTCCATCTGTAGGACTCTATTAAATATCGATGGGGACTCACAGTATGTGTGGGGCAGCCTAACATGTTTTAGGGGAGTTTGGAGCAAAGTAAATGAAGTCAAGTCTTGTGAGTCTTTGTGCAATTGGATTGAGAATATTGTATTTTTCAAATTGATCACCGTGAAATATCAAGCTTCTACTGGGATACTGCACAGTATCGTCGCCGGGTTAGCAACTAAAGAAAACTCTGCATCTACAATCTGGTTAATCGTTCTCATATTTTTTTTATAAATCCCCACAATCCTCCCTTTCACAGGATACACTGCAATGTTGCACACTGATTCTGACGGAACCAGAATAACTTGTTCCATCAGTGCTGAGAAAGTCTTAAAAATACCCTCATCCGCCTCTCAAGACATTGGGTAGCCTCTTGATCGAGGCATGATCGCTCCTGGTTTCAGATTTCTCTTGACTTCCCCTATTCCCTTTAGCAGTCCTACGTCATAAGGGCCGTAGTCCATGAGATGCTTGGCACCTTCTCCAAGTCTACATCAAAAAAGGCTGGATGCTGCTGCATTATAGCCATTCGCAGTGGGACATACCTTTTCTCTATTCTTATCCAATATGTAATGCTCATAAAGAACACCACTTCCTCATCCTTTGGGTCATCTCTAAACATGTCATCATCAGAAATGCCCGTCAGCCTGTACCCTTCTTCAATAGCTATCACTGTTCTCCATGGTCTACCCTCATCATCCGTTCCTTCGAGCATTGACTTTTCCCCTCGTACTATGGCTGCATCTAATTCTATAGGGATGGTCTGTCCCCCCTCTTTGTCTGTCTGTGGTCTAAACAAAAATGTATCAGGTATTCTCATAATTTATACCACTAAGCCAGGTAGCCATGTCAATAGAATGCTCACCCCATAAAGAAAAACCTCTGGCTCTACTGGTACCCTTTGCAGAGCCACTGGCCCTGTGAATGCCAACATAAATTCACCCACATTCATACAATGTATTCCAGGAGTGGAACACAATATCCCTTTGTCAGTAAAATACATTGTCATGTTAAGTTTTGTCATAATATCTCTTCCCAAAATGTTTATTGGTGTCTGTCACGAATACAACAACAGAGCAGACATATCTCATTCTCCTATAGAGAGTAGTAATTCGTCATTGAAAATAACTTGACTCGTAGCACCAGAGAACCCTTGAACATTCATGGCAATTCCCAACATTGGATATTTTCCCTCTTTTATACATGTACAAGTAGCCCCAGTGTCTACTAGGAAAGAAAAAAGATGTGCCTCCTATCATCACATCAACCCTTGTTTCCTCTTGGTGGTCTGGTGTCACTGATAGTACTGAACACATCAAGTCACTCTGTGAGCTGTCCTTTTGTGGGTATATACATACCCCTGTACCTATGAAAGGATTCCCTCCCACTAATGGGGTATCTCCTATTCTGGCGGTCAATAAGTGTCATATGTTTGCATACTGCTGTGTTTGCATGGGGGCACGCTGAGACTGCCATTGCAGTGGATACATTTGTGCTTGCTGTGGTTGCCTGTTGCATTTGTGGTGCCTGTGTTTGATACACTGTCTGATCTTGGGCAAACCCTTCGCTAGGTTGTGAAATATATTCTGAAAGTTAAGGTGTCCCTCCTCTTGGGAATTGGCCATTCTGTACATTCCCTTGGCTCCTGCATGCACACACAATGCTCTCGGTCATCCCACAAGTCCAACATACAGGAGGAGCCTGTCAAACTAGTCCCCCTTGGTTGAACCCTCCTTGGACATTATGATTCTCATTCTGTGCCTTCTGAAACCCACCTTGATTGCTTTGGAATCTACCCATTCCTCTTTAGCCCTAGCCTCTACCTTGTGGCATGAACTCATTCCCTCCTCGGTTCATCGGATGGTGATTATTTGCTTGCGATGAACTCGCTGCTTGCTGTATTCTCAGCCCTTCTCCGATTGTCAATGCCGCCACTTCTATGGCATATTTTGACAATTTCTTCTGAACTAATTTAAGTTGCTCACGTTTCCTAGCCTCATCTTTCTTCTTATTTTTCTCCTGCAACAACTGACAGTGATGCACTATTTTCAACTGTATTGCAGCCCATGGCTTTGCTTCCATTCCCACTTGTTTTTTTTCATCTGCCTCTGTACTTGCTCAGGCAATCCCTGACATAAAATGTGGTAAAATAATGCCACTGTTTTTTCCCTCGGTTCTCTCATTTCAAGAGTCCAATGCTCTTGAATATCCTGAATGTAAGCAAGAGGGTCTTCATCTTCTTTCATCTTACATGTCATGATTGCACCCATGTCTGATGTGTCAGGGGACTGCACCCTGAAAGACCTCCAGACATCTTCTCTGCAATTATTAAATGGTGACCCACTGTGCGCTGTGTTCTGCACTGTCACACTTGAATAGCCTGCTCTCCTCCATAAGTCATCAGCTCTTTCTCCAAGAATGGCTGCTAAGGGACCCTTAAGGTATCCTATTGCCAAGGTATTTCCTCCTGTCATTTTTTCCAATCCATAAATCCATTTTTCCACACCCGATGTAAAATTCAGGAGTTTGTGTCCTAAATTATCCTTATCCATCTGCAGCCATGGGATATACTTTGGTCTGCTCGCCCCTTTTTCCAATAAGGGAAACTGCGTGAACCCTAACCAGCAATCGGCTTCCATCGTCTGCCTATGCATGGTAGGGGCAATGGTTCCCAACCGCCTCCTCCCTGGCAACGATCATAACCTGCTCACATATGGCAGTGATTCTCCCTTCTCACTACACAATCTTCCTCTTGGATGCCCTGGATATGCTATGGGATCTGGTGCCCTATCCTTCGGTTGCTCTAGATCAGACCATCCTACTTCCTTGACCGCCAGCAGACTTCCCTCAGGGGCACATGCACCTCCTCCCACTTCCCCACGGAAGCATTCTATCTTTTCGTCTGACATATATAGTCCCCAACTAGAGTGACTCTCGTCCCCTTCACCCTTATCTAAGGTCAGTCTGCTTAAGGATAAGGCTCTATCCTTGAGACTAAATGGATTTTCCTCTTTGCTTCATGTTTGGAAGACTAGGGTTTGATCTCCCTTCCCTCGGCTTCCCAATGTGTTACCTTCCTTTAATTCTTGATAGGCTTTATTGATCCTGTCTTCCGATACTTCCAATATCAAAGTTCTCTTCTTAGGCCTCTCTAGATGGCTCCGACGTAGCTTCATTTAACAGAAAGAACTCCTCCATTCTGTCCCATCATATTATTGGTATGAGCCTCATTAGTTCCTTTTGAATGAGGTCAATATCAAGCTCCCGCTGTCTTCTCTTTCGTTCTAATTCTTCATCTAATTCTCTTCACTTTTTCGCCTCTCATCTTACTCTCTCCTCTTCTTGTCTTCTTCTTCTATCCTTACTCCTGCTCTCCTTTTTTCATCATCTTTTCATCTCTATATTCTTTTCTCCCTAAATTTCTGTGATTCCTCCTCTTCTCTCTTCATTTCTTGGCTATCCTGTACTTCTATTGCTCTCTGCCTGTTGTCATAATTTCTTTGCTCCTCTGCCCATTCTTTTGTTGCTCCTCCTAATACATCTGTTCTCGCCATTGCCTGCTCTTTCTTTTATGGTCATCTTCCTTTATTCTCTTTTCTTGTTCCCTGTCTTTTCCATCCTGTCTGTCCCGATCTTCCTTTTACCTCACTTCCTCAATGCTTTTCCCATCTAGATTGAGTAATATCTTTCTCCCATCCATGCATTCTGTACGAGCGTTACCTCGTCAGCTTTATCCTTTTCACCTATTCATCTTTTAATCTCTCGTTCTATCTCTGTCGATATATTTAATTGCTCATTTTTCTTCTTTTTGTCCAGCAAGATCTTAAATATTTCCTCTTTTCTCTTACTCTCATCTGGACTATCATCACTGCTATAAGCAGGCAGTTCATATATCGGATTACCACACCCCATTGCTGCTTTCAGTTGCTTTAAAGGATACATTTGTATTTCTTCCATACTATAGCCTTTTACTTCTGGCGAGGCAAGGGGTGCTGAGAGCTTAACACCTTCCTCCTTACACTGGTTAAGCATCCTGTTTTTGGGGGGCAGATCGTCACTCTCCTCCTAGTACATTTTCCAGAGCCTTAAAATCGTGAACCTTTTCTCTAACTTCTTTCCCATGTATACAGCATGCAAGGATGTGTTCATGTGTTGCAATAACTGCTTTTGACAATGGTCCCCCTTGTGGCCATGGCATGAACATCTTATCTGCCGTGCTTTTCACCCATTCTGCACTATACTGTTTTAGCTTGGGCATGTGCTTTGGAAATGTCTTACATAAATGCATCAGAGGAGTGATATCTCGCTTTGTGAAAAATCTCAATTGATTGTGAATATTTACCAGAGTTTATAAAGTACTTTTGCCGCTTTTCAATTCTTAAAAACAATAAATATGAGCGTGGTCCAACAATCGCCACCCAAAACCTCTATTTCTCCAATTTTTCTTTGTCTGCCTCTGGATTGGTACCAACCACTTCCCTAGATAGAAAATGTAATTTCTTAACTTTGTCTCAATTCTTACACAACTGTTCATGTTGCTCCTAGACACCTTAATTCAAACCAAATACATAAACAGACAGACTATTCGACTCTTCACATTTAAAACCTTGGTGATCACCCTTATTCTCTTGCCCCTAATTAAATACTCTGATCCCAGAGTTTAGGTTGTCACTTTATGCGGCTCTGTCCTGCACATAGCCTAGTTTACTCCAATTGGAGTGTGAGACAACCTCTTCTAAAAACGATTGGGTTAGGACTCTTGGGCATTTTATCTCTGTCTCTTTTTACACAATATTTCCTGTAAATCCTGTTACTTTCATTACTTTTGATACTTTTGTTACTTTTAAAATTACCACAACCCCGTCTCCTTAGTTTAGCATTCCCCTCAGTCAACACACCACTCGCTCATTTAGCTTGAAGCCCTCAGTATTGTATCCTCCTCCAATTGACCACTTTCGCCTTCCGCCCGCAAAGTGTTTGTGGAAAACAGGTAGGGATTTCGTCAACCCTGCCCACTGTCTCAATTTTCTTGCAAGATTTCTATTTGGATGCTCTCCCCAGGAAACCCCACGATCTTCCAGTTAGATGGCAGAGGATATCGGATTGTCCGATGCTCTGGAGTCAACAGGTTGATGGGTCTTTATCAATCATCCAACATTGTATCCAAGGGAACCTGGGGTGTCCTTAAATTCAATAACATGTCATGCATGGATGGGGATGCAGAATAACTCTTACACCAAATTATAAAACCGACTCAGGAAGTTGGCAAACGTCTCATCTGACTGTTTTATTATCAACCGTCTAAAACAGGGAGTTACAACGGACAACAATGGACGTCACACAGCATTATTTCTCGAAGAATTTCATAATGAACAACACTTCTATAGTAAAAACTTGTCATACGTGATGTCATGCTACGTGGCAAACAAGAAAAACCTACAGGGGGTTCTAGTTGGCTCAAGGGGAATATCTAAGTATACTTTCTATATAGGAACAGGTTGTGATTGGGTCTCTACAGTCAGGTGGACAGGTTATGCCCACCCCTAGTGCAAGTAATCTTTAACAGTTATTAAGTACATGGTATATCATTGGCGTTCAAACTAAAAGAGTCTTTGTTATATGGCCCTTTACAATTGGTTGGCATGCTTGTGCTCTTCTGGAACAGTCGGCTCAGTAGCAGCACATAAGCTGGTACCCCAAGTGCCGGTGGGTGGACTTGACCATGCCTCCCCACCCAATTAGCCCAACATCTCTCATGCCTTCTGCCATTCAAATTGTCTTTGAACTTGGCCTTGCATAGTATCATGCTCCTGAGAATATATGGGAGTGTGAGCACGTGCTTATCTCAGGTCTGGTGCTGCATGCCCAATTTCTATTTCCATCCATACCCCACACAACAGGAGACCATATTTTGGCCTGTTTTGCAGCATGTAATTGTCTTGAATTAATAAACTTGGCACTTGTGATGTTTTTTCTTTGCACCTTAACACAGAATGATTCAGCTTGTCATGTTCACTGTTCGTTAAGGATAGATAACCAGTTCTTGGCTGCTCCATCCTTTGACACCAGGCCAGACAGCCTTCTTAGTTCTTCCTTGAATTCCAGCTGCTTTCTTGCTGCAACACAGCTTTCCAATCCTTCTTCTCTGTGGGTCTGAGCTTACTAAATATGTGACACTGATGTCCAGCTTCCATATAATGGCGGCACTGCCTGCAGTCTATTCACTACATATAGCTAGCCTTTAAGATCACATAGTCTACTTGGGTTGCTGCATCTGTACAGTTTTACAGTAGCTTGCATTTTCTGAAGTGCTCTTCACACGTGCACTCTTTATTCTGCATATGAAAGTTCCCTTGATTGTGTATTTCGTCAACAGATTCTATATGGTTCATACATCCTCTTCTTCAGCCACTCTTCTCATTGTGTCACATTTGCTTCTTGCGATGTCCCCAACTTCTCGTTCTTTTATCGTCATATTCCATCAGGGATCCCCTCCAAGAGATTGTCATCTCTACGGGGATACATCAGGTATGGTTTTCTCAATTGATACCTTTTTTCGAAGGCTCTCCATGGAATATGTACCATCACTGACATTGCGCACATCGGGTTCTCTGGCTTTCAACATATAAGCAGGATGGGGACGGGACTTCCTGCAGAGGTGTACAGCTGCTCCTCTACACTTTTCTTATTTGTATTTTTGTATTTATTGATTTATAAAGTGTCTTACGCCAAAGCGCTGTACATGGAACAACATTATACATAAAAAATAAACGTTATAACGGTTGAAGCAATTACAATATGAATCAATCAAACAATAAAACAGTGAGAAGAGCAATTAACTGAAGGGGATAGGGAGGAAAGGGAGATGAGACAGGATTGGGGGGAGTGGAGGAGAAGGGTAGGAGGAGGAAAGGGGAGGGTGAAAGAGGGGAGGCAGGAGAGGGGAGGGGAGAAAGTCAGGGAAAAGAGAGAGGAGGGGAGGAAGCAGAAGGGGGAAGAGTATCAAGGAAGAGAATGGAGAAGGAGAGATTTAAGGGAAGTGCAGAATGAAGTGAAGGTGGGGGATGAACGGATAGCAAGAGGAAGGGAGTTCCAGTGTAGAGGTGCTAGGAGTTGGAAGGAGCGAAAACGGGAGGAGGCACAGGGGGATGAGGGTGCAGTGAGAAGGACGGAAGGGAACAGGAGGGGGAGTAGAAGGAGAGAAGGGAAGAGAGATAAGGGGGAACGACCATGGAGAGATTTGAAGACAAGGCAGAGAAATTGAAATTTAAGTTGGGAGTGAAAAGGAAGCCAGCCGAGGTAGGAGAGAGAGGTAGAGATGGAGTCACGGGAGGTAAGGAGACAGAGGGTGCGAACAGCAGAGTGGTAGATGGATTTAAGAGGGGCAAGGTGAGAAGTAGGAAGTCCAAAGAGTAAGGAAGAGCAGTAGAAAAGGCGGGAGAAGATGAGGGAGGAGATTAAGAGTTTGGTAGCGTGGAAAGTGAGAGAGGGACGGATTTTGTGACTGTTGAAGAGGTGGAAGCAACAGGTGCGAGAAGTGGGGGAGATGTGTTGGGAGAAGGAGAGAGAGGGGTCAAAGAGAACGCCTAAATTACGAGCTTGAAGAGAGATAGAGAGGTTGGAGGGAGGAAAGTGAATGAAAGGGGAAGGAGAGGGAGAGGGAAGAGAGTTAGAGGGAAAGAATACGACTTCTGTCTTGTCGGTGTTGAGAGAGAGAAAGCGGAAAGACATCCAGTTCTTAATGGCAGTAAGACAGGAAGAGAGTTGTTGGTGGAGTTCAGTTGAGAAGGTGGAGAAAGAGAGGAAGAGTTGAGTGTCATCGGCATAGAAGTGGTGGGAGATGTCAAACGAGGAGATAACAGGAGCAATGAGGGAGGTGTAAAGAGAGAAGAGGAAAAGGCCGAGTACCGAGCCTTGGGGTACGCCATATTCAAGAGGATAGTTAGGAGAGGACCGGCCACCCCAGGAGACAGTAAAGGAGCGGGAAGAGAGGTAAGAGGATAACCAGTTGAGAACAGAGCCTGTGAAGCAAAAGGAGGAGAGAGTATGAAGGAGGAGGGGGTGATTGACAGTGTCAAAGGCTGCAGAGATATCAAGGAGAATAAGGATAGAGGATTGTTTGGCATGGCGAGCAGTAAGAAAGGAGTTAAGAAGAGAGGTGAGAGCAGTTTCAGTAGAGTGTTTAGGACGGAAGCCTGATTGGAAGGGTGGTAAGAGAGAGGAATTAGTGACAAAGAATGAGAGTTGAGAGTAGGCAAGGCGTTCGAGGAGCCTGGAGAGCAATGGGAGAAGGGATATAGGTCTGAAATTCGAGGTGAGAAGTGGATCAGCAGAGCATTTCTTTAGAATAGGGATGATCGTGGCATGTTTAAAGGCAGAGGGAAAGGTAGCTGAGTAGAGACAGATGTTCAAGAAGGAGGTGAGGTAGGGGACAAGAAGAGGGTAAATCTTAGGGATGAGAAGGGAAGGGAGAGGGTCAGTTGGGGCAGACGTGGGGTGGGCTTTGGATAGGAGGGTGGAGACTTCAGAAGGGGAGACGGGAGAGAAGATGGACATGCAGGAAGAGGGAGGGGGGTTTATAGTTCTTCTACATCTAATGGTGTCTGCAGATGTCAACTGCAAGCAGGAATTCTTCAGACCCACTGCCCTCCTCCGACTCCTCACCTGTTGAGCTGGAATCCGTGTTGAAAAGGACTGGTTCTCTGTACTGATATGGAGACGGTGTTGAGTGCCCACCACGGTAGGAAGCCACAGTGACCATCTGTGAGCTGCAGCTCATGTGGCCCCTCCATCGAGAAGGGTGAGAAATGTGGGGAAAAAGCCTTAGGCTAAAAAAAAAAAAAAGCAGACAGAGTTCTTCTTGGTAGGATGTTGCACGAGTAGCAGGATACAGCCGATCCGGAAATTACTGCAGAGATGGTATGTAAACACAGGGATAGCGGAGAGTACGCAACCGGCAGGAAGAGTCCTTGGGCCTCATTACGACCCAGGCGGTAAGTTACCGCCTGGGTCGTACCTTTACCACCCATGGTGGTTGGCGGACTTACCGCCCCATTCCGAGGTCGGCGGGGCGGTAAGTCCCCAATCCCCATTTACCCTTCCCCATTCCCATTTTTGCCCCATAGGGCATAATGGGAGTGGGGAAGGCGTTAATTACGCCACCGTAAATTACGGTGGCGTAATTAACAACATGGTCCCTTAGCGCCATGGATTTTAACACCTGCTAAAAGCAGGTGTTAAATCCGCCATGGAGCTAAGGGACCTCGGAATCAGGCGGTAAGGGTCGGCGCTGTTTACGCTGCCATAAACCCCTTACCGCCTGAGTCGTAATGAAGCCCCTTGTGAGGAGAAGAGGAGGTAAGCCACTGCACAGGAAGCGAATGGAGCCACTGGTTGGGTGCCGGCTGGCCGGGTGTAGAGCAAGGACGGCAGGAGGCAGAGTAATTAATTGTTTAGCACGAAAGGTAAACAGAAACGGAAATAATAGTAAACGCTGAAGCGCTTGAAAGAAAGAGGAAGGAAGGAAGAAGAAACGAGTGAAAGAGGCGCAAGGGTACGCAAAAGAAAGAAAGAGCAAGAGGGACCGAGGTCAGTGGACCGCGGCGGAGTAAAAACAGAACTCCGTAGAGTAATCTCAAAAGAGAGCGCTGGAACCAAAGCACAGGAGTGTCCGAAAAGCGAAAACTCCGACGTTGCAACACGCGGTGTGCCGGGAGGACCAGAAACATATACCTCCCAGCACGCCACGTGCTAGCAACATGCAGAAAAAGAATAGACCATCACCTAACAAATAGAAACAAACGTGACGGGATAATCAATGGCCGCTCCACCTAAAACGGTTCCAATGCTTCCAGAAACCAGTGGGCATCACAGTAGAATTCATTCTACCACTTCAGTTTGAAGGTACATTTGGTACAGTTGTCTCAGTGCATAACATCTTTCATACCTTTGATGCAGTATTGAGACGATACCAGGTGTCATACACAGTGCTTTCTTGCTTTTCTTCCAATGGGACAGGGTGAGGGGGTGGGCTCCGTGAGTGACATGTACAGCTTCTTCTCTACAAAACCCATATTCATCGCTGGACCATTGTTGCCCCAGAGGTTTATTGGTCATACTCACTTTGCTACCCTAAAAGCAGTCCACCATGCTGCAGCATGCCTTATTACAGGTGTGCAGAAATTTGACTGACTCCCCCCCCTTCCTACACAAACTGAACTGGTTTACTCTCTGGACCAGCATGCATTTGAAACTGCATGTATCGCTGGCATTGCAGTAACAAGTAGCACATCTGCGTACCTGGAGGCTAAGCTGCACATATCTGGTGGCACACACTACTTGGCAGCAAATTGACCAACTGGCGCAATTCAAAACTCGTTCTCAAAGAGAGTACAGGCAAGCAATCCATCTCTTGTCAAGCACCCACCCTCTGGGACTTGATCCTAGTATTGGCTCAGAATACCTTCACATTTCTCCAATTTCGCAAATCTCCCAAAATGTGGCTTTTTAAACAGCACCTGACCAACGACTCATCCGAATGGATGTACAGACTGATTCACAGACCATACATCACAGTCCTGTGCTGCTGTTAAAAGATGCTAGCACAATAGCTAGCTACCAACACCATGTACGCACATCCCTCCACTCCCATCAAGTAATTCCCAAACTTTGAAAAAAATAAAATACAGCTACTGCCCAAACAATGATAAGGTATGAATGCAAGGGTCATAGTAGACACATGGTAATACCTAATTCTGTCACCATCGACCTTTGGATATCAGGAACAGCATTCTTCATCTGTTCTGCAAGATAGTGCACACAGCCAGTTCCTTCACCTGATTTTTTCTGATCCACTGACTCTCATTTATAGTGGAGCACAAGGTTCAGAGCAATCTCTAACTTTTCACACACTCACCAACATTTTTCAATCTCTGTGTATTGTGATGACTCTCCTTCTGGGCACTGAGGTGCCCCCAGCAGCTGCCCAATTTTGGCAGTCTTTTGACAGAGAACCATATTCCTTTAATTTGGGATATTAAATGTGGGCAGCACACATGTTACAGTCTGCCTTTGCTGCTGCCCATGGGTCGTCACCTTCTTCTAACAGCATCCAGCAGCATTCTTAGCACCATATTGGGCCTCATTGCGAGGTGGGCGCAATGGGATACCGGGCACCGTTCAGGACATCGGTGCCGGTAATCCCTTTGTGCCCTACTACGAGTTCCCTTAGCAGGTCCCTTCCTTAACACCTGGTTTTACCAGGCATTAAGGACGGGACCCGCTAAGGGAAAGCAGAGCCAATAACGGTAGCGCAAATTGTGGTACCGTTAGTAGCTACTTGCCCCTTTCCATTGAGCCCTATGGGGGCTGAAATGGGAATGGTAATGGTTTGGTGAATGGGGACTCACCGTTCCCGCCAAGGTCGGACTGGACCGGTAAGTCCCCATCTCACCAAACCGGACACGGTACCAGTATGGGAGGTAGTCATGGCGCAAATAGCGCCATGGCTACCTCCATACTCGGAATGAGGCC
The DNA here is from genome assembly GCF_040938575.1 of Ambystoma mexicanum. Lineage (NCBI taxonomy): Eukaryota > Metazoa > Chordata > Amphibia > Caudata > Ambystomatidae > Ambystoma > Ambystoma mexicanum. The sequence goes on from NC_090934.1 coordinate 277,871,592, forward strand.
CATTGTCTTTTTATTCCAGTTTCGCTGACATTAGCAACATATTGTCAAAGAGTGATTAAATGCTTTCCAGCAGATATTGTGTTAAACGGGATATCGTATTGTGCCTCCTTTATTTTACATATTGGCCTTAGCCCAGTCGCTCTCTGAAGAAAACCGCGTAGCAAAGTTCTGATCTTAGATCGCTTACCTGCCTTTTTAGGTCCATCCGCCATTTTGATTTCCACTCCAAAGTAATTCTGTGTTCTAAAATGGTGGACAATGTTTCCCGCTTGTAACTGAGCCGTCCCGACCTTTGTGCACAAGTTAATGCCTAAACTGTCCGTTGGCCGAATGTTTGGGTCGAGTAAAGAGACCCTGTCCCATGTCTGACTTGTAAACAGTGGATTATGTGCACCAACAAGTCTGATCCGCGGACATACATAAAAAAGACAATGCTGTCTAAATACGGAACGTGGACACTTGTTGAACTACATTGTATAGGACATGTACTAAGGCTTAATGTTAAATCCGAGAATACACTGTTGCCATTGTGACTTGTTGTTGTACAAACTGAAGATGATCCACATGCATATAGTTGGACAAACTAGAAGTGAACTCGGCACAAACCCAAAACTGAGTATTATTAACCTGTAGAGGAGCTGGACATTATGATCAGAAATGTATAAAAAGTGTAAATGTTTAGATGTCCAGTACCTCTCAATTCTCACACCGAAAGGGCTGGTATTCGCTGTGATGTACTGAGGGCCAGATAGCTATCTGATACTTTGTTTCTTTGTAAACTGTACAGTTATAGAATAAAGATCTGTGAATCTTTATAAGCCCGTGTTTGGTGTATTTCCTTTTTAGGTACTCAGCCACAATATTTATTTTTGCTTTTACAATTGAGGCCCTTATTCACACAGCGTTTTCCAATGGGGTTTTGCCATTATAAAACACTTCTGAATTAGGCCCTTACTGCTCCAGATCCCAACTGGCTGCCTGCACCCAACCCACGTGACAATCTGCAGCTCTTAAGAACCTTGCTCCATTCTTTTCATTATAATTGGGATGCCTTATGGGTGCTTCAGACTGTTTTTTTGCAGCTGCAAGACAGTGCGTGGGCAGGGCAAAAATCATTTTGAAATGAGTCACTACCATCCCTGAAACATCTTCAGCCAGCCCTCAGCTCATGATCAGATCTGACCATTGTGAGTGGTTGTTTGTTGACCACTCTACCTACACACCTACCAGTTTGACAGTCATCACGGTGACTGATCATTAGCACTTTGTCGTTAGACAGCCATTCATTATACTCTATGAATGTTATCCCCTCATCTGACTGCACCCCGACTGACCACATTTTGGAGTGGGATGTTTTACTGCATTTTGCTACAAAAAGGTTGCGGCAGCTGGAGGTAAGGGGTGATTAAATAGGGGTGGGAGGTAGAGTAAGAGTAAGGGGAGCATAAAAATAGGAATAGGAATGGGCACTGGCCCCTCTCAAAACCTTGAATTATGGCCAGTCGACCTAAGATTAAAGAAACTTGGTTGCCAACCTCATCTGATATGACGAATCACACACACACACACACACACACACACCTACCAGTAGCCCTTGCAGCAGATTTTATCACCTGCAGAGAATTGGAGTGCGCACCTTTCCTTGTTTTTTCCATATATATATATATATATATATATATATATATATATATATATATATATATATATATGGTCTCATTGATGGATGTATATTATTAGTCCTGAAGGACTGAAGAAACCTAAGTCTTTTCATACTGCAACGCCGTCAATAGGTGCTTGAACCGCTGGCCAAGTGACCCACAAAATATGTATTGATGACGCCTGCAAAAATTCACCGATCTTTGCATATTGGCGGGTTACTCAGTGGTGGACAAATTCGCACACAACTTCAACCTCCTTAAAGCACAAAAAAACACAACACCAGAGTAATGCGAAGTTTGTCCCGTTCTCATAGTTCACACTTCTTCTTAATGTTGTCCTCTGCAAAGAATCCTGCTTCTGCGCAGAGAGTGCTTCCCACACTAGACATAAGAAGTGTATATATTTCTCATGTGAACAGGCTAAACACCCTTGGAACCATGGAATACAAAATATACTTTTGTATTTCTGTTCATACCAGAAATAGATTTTTTGTTAAAAATAATTACTTCACAAGTGGATTTGTCCGCAGTAAAAATAGAGGCATGTTTCTATGTTAGGGTGGGCAGCATGGTCTCAGTTTAAAAAGAAATGATTTTTTTTCTGTTTAAAGTGTGAACTAGTGCTAACTTTTGAAACAGAAACATAGATGCTCCTGAGGGAGGTGGCAGCCTGGCATTCTCAGCAAAACAGCAGATTTGATTGCTGGAAGCTGTAGAAACAGCAGATTTGATTGCTGGAAGCTGTAGAATTGATCTTAACCTTTGGCATCTCTCTGGGCAATCCTGCAGATCATTGCCAAGCCATTAGAGACCATCCCTCCTGCATGAGACCACAAGAAAACCCAGACCTTTTGTTTTGCCTCATTGGGCATCATCAGTGAGATATAGCTTGGGTCTCTAGGCCCAGCAGGCACGGGACTCATGCAGGGGCATACCCGTCCAAATACGAGATAGATCCACTGCTCGGCCTTTACTCGCTGAAATTGTGGATCAGTACCCCATTTGATGCTTGATTATGCTAGCATTCTATAAATACCCCAACCAGTATACTGAAGACACATCTCAAATGGGGTGCCATTAGTGAGCGCATTTCAGCACTACCTTTTGCTGGTTTCCAGTGGCCAAGCAGAAAGATCCAGTTCATGATTATTGTTCAGTCTGGACCATTGCGAGTCATATGCCCAAAAGCCCTTCCTTCTTGTCTGACAGATTATCTCATTACTTTTTAGGAGCTCGAAAGTGATCAGCCAATCAGCTTTCCCTGGTGATTTCACATTTCCTGAAGGCCATGGGTGGTAGATCATTTTCTGATATTGCTTTCTTGTTCGAGCACTCGCTAAGTCAACATTTTCATTTTATAGTGAACAGCGCCGTAAAAGGTGCCGGCGCCGTTCACTTCGTACCGCCGCATTACGAGGTCCCCTCACGGGACCCAGGAAGCAACGCCTGGGAAAACCAGGCGTGCTTACCGGGTCCCGCGAGGGGAAGAGGGAGGAAACAACGGGCCATCTCGTAATGGCCCGTTGTTTGCTCCCTCTCCCATTCCCATTCAGCCCTATGGGGGCTGAAATGGGAATGGGGAAGGACTGTGTCCGGGTCCTTGGAGGGAGGAATTACCGGGCCTTCCGAACTCAGAATGGCCCGGTAAATCCTCATTCCGAGGACCCGTACCCCGATGCGATTTCAGCGGCAGCCATGCAGCCAATAGCGGCATGGTTACCGCCAAACTCGTAATGAGGGCCAATAACTACACTCTTGGCCTCATTACGAGGTTGGCGGAATGGGTTTACTGGCACCGGTAATGGTGCCGGTGCTGGTAAACCCATTCCGCCCTATTACGAGGTTCCCTTGCGGGACCAGCTCAGTACATCTGGTCAGACCAGTCGTTCTTTGCGGGTCCCGCTGTTGGACCAATGAGCTAATAACAGGCCCGTTATTAACTTCATCCCCATTCCCATTGAGCCCTGTGCGGGCTCAATGGGAATGGGGAATGGTTTTGTGAATGAGGAATTACCGGGTCCTGCAAGTTTGGAATGACCCGGTAATTCCTCATTCACAGAACCCGGACACGATTTTGGAGGCAGCCAAGGCGCTAATAGCACCATGGCTACCTCCAAACTCGTAATGAGGCCCCTCTGTGATGTTCTTACGCAGGGTACCAGTACTAAGTAATATCTCTTGAAGTGCCTGAAGTGAAGATCGCCTCTGGGGAGGAGAGGCAGGAATACTTACGCCCATTCCACTGGCAGATAAATGTTAGAACAACAGAAGAGTGGTGGCGGGAACCGAGCCACCCAAGTGCGGCTCCATCTCATCTGCAGCCTTTCATTACTGAGCGCAGCCAGGCGGACACCCCACTGTCTGCATCTATCTCCACACACAGATGATGTACAATTTACTGGTCCATGGACCAACTCACTTAACCCGAGCCTCCGGCGCAGGCCATGCCTAGCCATCCTCTTCCTTGCCGGCATGTCAGAATATTACCTGCTATCAATTCCGTCTGTGGCTATTCTTTTTTTTTTATAGTCTAGCCCCTTCTGGCGCAGGTGCCCATTCATCACGTTGGCCCTTGCCTCGGTGGCCCAGAAGATGTGTTCATTATGTACGTTGCGTGTCACAGGTGTGAGCCGGAAAAAGAGACGTCCTGTCATCACAGACATGTGCACCTGTGCTCTCGATGAAACACGCCACCCCCAAGCATTCGCCTTCAGCCATTTGCGATTTCCCTCCCCACTCGTCCTGCTCTCGCCCTATCACGATGAAAAAAGAAAGCAAATAGTAACTAGGAATGTTTGAGGTAACTCTTCTTGATCGCTGTGAATCCCCCTTCTAGGCGTTCAATGGCATCACTTTTAGCTCGCTTCTACCCTCTTGACACATAACACTATATGGATGCCAACTAACTGCCTCTCAATGCGCATCAAAAAAACAGGGGCGCTAGCTACACTGCCACATTAACTTACACATCACAGCCTTGGCCAATAAATCCCTTCACCTCCGGCAAGTGAGGCTCCCATGTAGACGCACATGCCTCTATGCGCTCAGCAAAGAACACAAAGGCCCTTATTCACAGAACGTTTTCCAATGGGGGGTTTGCCATTATAAAACGCTTCTCTGAATTAGGCCCAAAGAATCAGACCATCATACTGAACTCAGTCTGCACACGTCAACACAACAGCAAATCTTCCTTGCATTTTTCCAATTTTCCCGACTAACTGAACCCATCTATCTCTCTCTCATATCCACAGAGCGCCTGAATATGATATGATGTGATAGATTATTTATAACGCACTTAATACCCAGAGGTTTCTAAGCGCGGACCCGGAAATAGAACCGTGTTCCTCCACGTTGTCTGCAAGGCGAGAACGTTGCCCCTGACCTATCCTCCCGGACCCCATCTGAATGTCATCCGTACATGCTATGGGCTGCAGTGACATAGCACAAGTATGACAGTCATGACCCTGCACCACATTGAGGGATATTCAGAATGAACTGCTCTGCCTTGATACTGCAACTCAGGATCACTAGCAGACACATGCATGATTTAGCCATGTCAAGCATCGTCAGTGAGGTATCACCTTTTTCCCTGAGCATTAAATAGCAAAACGTTCTGGGGTAAAAACTTTGAATTAATCATTGCACCTGGGAATTCCAGGGGCAGCCTCTTTTCCATATCTGTTTTAGTATGTCTGTGCCATCAGAGACGAGGACCCACCGTATGGTATATTCCACCTTGCACTGAGGCTCCCTCAACAGGGCCGACCCAGCCCAGCTCAGCTCCATCACATGCCTTGCATCTTTCACGCCTGCACTGGCATGCATTACCGCATGCAACACGTCACTCTATGTTATTCAAGGGACTTGTGAGTGAACAAAATCACCTCTTTTAAACATTCAAGCAACACATCAATAATAACGTGTCTTTTTCACTTATACACACTTTGCATTAGTGAGTGCCATACACATATAAAAATAGTAAAAACGATTTGTCACCTATACATCTCTCAGAAGGGTGGGCACAAACAACAGTCCTTGACATTGACCTGCTCTACACCATAGCACAACTCAATGAAACATAACAATGGAACATACAATACATCCTTCAATTCTGTGGTTATATTTAGACATTATAATAGCCCATATAATAAGTTATATTAGTGAATTCCTTACACAGATACAACTCTAGAAACTATCTTGAACGTATTTTATGTGCATTATTGCAATACTTTCAAGATGCATTAACTTGGTTTGAATAACACTACAGTAACTTGTCCCATGTGCAGTGTGTTTCGTAAATGCATATTATTTCTCCATCGACCATGGGTAATCAAAAGAAAGCTGCTTTCCATAAGATATATTGCTCTAAGAAATGACAACCAACACGATCCTCATACGACACGCTGCAACCATGCTTGATTCCATCCTTGCACTCAGCCACCAGCCTACCTTGAAAGAGTGTGAGCCTTTTTTTCCCACTCATTCATGTGTTTTGATGTGTTTTACACTTGTGTTCTTTGAATGTGGGGTTTTAGATAACTCCATAGGCATCATCTTTCATGTGAGTTACACAGCACCTTCAGTGCAGTGACATAGGGATGTATTTTAGACTTTTAGACTTCCCAAAGGTTAACACAACTTCTCTGGAAACCTACTTTCCAAATTCATAGACCCAGCACACACCATCTTACAATGGAGTGCAGGAGGGGTTACATAGTATCCTCTGTGTCTAAATACTCATGTAGCAGTGAAATGCTATCCTTTCCTATTGTAACGGCTGGTGGCAACAAACTACCATGATTTTTCCCAAACGCGAACACCGGTAGCTAAAAATCACAGGGGTCATGTTTTTAAAGATGGCGCCTTAAGCCCCTTTGTTTAAACAGGTCCCGGTCTTCTTTTTTCACCGTTTCTTTTTTGGAAAGGTCCTTCTAGTGTTTGTCTCTGCGCGTCAAACCAGGTTTGGTCCCTCTGTTCGTGTGCCTTTGGCGGGCTTCAGGAGTGAAGAACGCCTCTGGGTCTGAGTGTCTGGGGTGGACAGGGTGGTGTCCAAAACTCCCTGTGCTTAGTCTCCCAGGAGACCCAAATGCACTCTTGTATGATTGGCTGGCTGACTGTCCAGCAATGACAGTCACCCTGCTGGGTGAGTGACAGCTAGGCTGGAATGAAAGGAGAGAACTGTTTAAAAGGCAAGTCTCTTGGACTGGAAAGCAGGGTCGACCACTGGAACGAAAGAACCAAAAAAGAGCTGGAAGAGGATGGCTGCTGCAACTCCTTGACCGTTGATTAGCCCGATGAAGCCCTGTCACAGGTCCAAATTGCCAAGTTCATCTCGACAGAGAAGCCCCTTCAAGGACGACATCTTCCTTTGAGTTGGCGGGAGCAATCCAACTCGTAAGCCATCTGGATACCATTCTCAAGGCTGGTTAGGATTAACCAGGGGGAGGGACACCAGCTTGTGTGCGTAAATCTACAGCTACTGGAACTAAAGTGACTCCATCTTGTTTGCATTTTCGATGATCCCGTACAGTGCAGGAGTCCCCCGACGTCCTCCCTCTTGTCCCCACGACTGAGGCTCAAGAACAGTGAGATCTGCACAAACTGCCAGGAACCAATGACTTCAGCTGCATTTGTTTCTTCATGCTAAGGTACTGTGCCAACCCCATTGAGAGAACACCACTCTCACGGTGAAAGTTTGTGAAACTTTCCCAACTTGCAGGCCTAATCAGCTTGTGACCCAACATATGATTCTTTTTCGCCTAAACTACTTCTGAGAACTTTTGCAAAAACTTTACCGTTTGATACCAGAACTGCTCTTTCCTGTCCAGAACTCTAGCCCATTGACTTTGGCCTAGGCCCATTGACTTGAATTGAACTCTTTGGGTGAACTGAAACTATTTGCACTGTGTAACAAGTATATGTGATCTATTCTACTTACCTTGTCTGTGGGATGTTTTTACCCATGCATCCGAGCCCTACCACAAAAACTGCGCAGTACATGCATGGAAAACATCATGATGGCCAGAACTTCCCAGAAAATGCACAGGGAAATGCATGAAGAATAGGCTGCCACCCATTTTTGCCTATGTTGTGAGCACAGAAGGGCACAGAGCCTAAAACCATTGTAAAAGGGGCAATGCTGATTGCCAAAAGCAACCCATAACTGGTGGGAATTTGTTTTCTTCAGGTCAAACATGGCTAATTTATGGGCACAAAATTATTTTACTGCAGAACTACACCAATTCCATTTGTTGAACCTGGACAATATACTTCCATGTAATATCTCTTGTTTGAAATGCTTGAATTCAAGACTGATCCAAAAAAAATTGCATGCAGTACCCGCTTTTGACTGAGGGCGGCGCTAGCGGTCTAAACTCTGACAGGGAAACTGCATGTCAGGAGTTGCAGAAGAGGCCTTTACATCAAAGGCTGGGAGGTAATTAAAATCTTAACCACATGCTGTCCCCAGAAGACAATCTGATTTAATTAACAGGCCAAAGGCTGGGAAACCTCTCACCTCCAGAGATTCACACCAGGAGTTAGAATCTCACATGACCTCTTGATTGATAGAAGGCAGACTGGCTGGGAGCCTCCTGGAGACCACACAATAGGCTCTTTCACTTGAATAGGATATGTTGATTTTGACTGTTTCCTGTCAACAAAGGCCTGCCTGCCAGAAGACACATGTGATCACTGACCCACCCAAGTCTTGGAGGCGGAATCCAACACTCTGAGAACTGAATTGAAAGCAAGAAATATATTTTACAGAAACACTGATAACTCTTTGTAATCAAATGACAGGAATGTATAACTTTGAGAGCCTTCATTTAAAAAATGTACCTTCGATTCAAGCCCAAACTCCAATTTGTGTGATGTTCTGTGGCAAAACCCTGCTATTTATGTATACTACAGACTCTGTGTTTAAGCTAGAGACATGGGAATTTACTGGAGTATGTATGGACAGGCCGTGTATATCTGTATAACTTTGAATGAAGAACTAAGGTTGCATAACCCACTAAAATCGAAAATAAGTTGCCATTTTTGAATGCAAGCCCTTAGGAAGAGCAGAGTTTGAACAGAGTATACCTCATGCGATAGGTATTATGTACATGCAATGACAATCCACTATGTATTTGAGAAATGTGTATTTTGATCAAATATAGATTTGTGGGCAAACTGACCAGGGGAGGATCCTCTGACTCATAAAACCTACAGCATCACTCTGACTCACAGTTCCTTCCCCAATCATGGGAGAGGGGAGAATTGGGCCAATGCCAAGTAGAAAGGGGCAGGCTTAGCTAGGCCCAGGCACACACCCACTTTCAAAACACATAAAAAGAGACTGCTGGGACAGGTAGAGAGATTGAAATCCATTTGCTGCAACGCGCTCTGCCGGACCACACAACATCCAGAAGATACTAGATCCAACACTTAGACTTTAAAACTCCAAGGAACTTGATTCAGAACTCAAAGCAAGGGCCTAAACCCACAAACTGAGAATTCTTCTCAGTAGGCCTCAGCATCCAGCAAACCTAACAGAGGTAGCAGCATCCAGGAGCTGTGCAGATCAGCGCTGGGTCCAGAGAAAGCTGTGCAGAAAGATCCAGAAGCAGTGCCGTACCCAGAGAAAGCAGAGCAGTATCCAGAACAAGAGGCCAGAGATCCAGAGTGACTCAGACCGCTGTTAGCAGAACCAGAGAGCTGACCCAGATCACTGTGAAGTGCCAAGACCAGAACCGGAGTCCAGTCGAAAACCTGACCAGATCCGTGGGGAGGCCTATTTCAAAATATATTGTGAGTACCTAGCAGAACTGTGCAGAACCAATCTCTTAGTTAAAATAATATAATTCAATCTATTTTAAATCTAACCAGAACTGCCTCCTAACTGTCACCTGTCATTTGCAAAGCTGTCACCTGTCATTTTCTAGCTGCAAGCTGTAACCTGTCGCTTTGAACTTTTAAAATTTCAAGTCCAAAAAACAACCTTCACAAAATCGTTCATAACTTCGTAACCGTTTGTGCTAGGAACTTGGTTTAACTTTCCTCTGAAAGCTTCGAATTTCAACAGGCTTAGGACCGACTTGCTACTCCTTATACTTTTGCCGTAATCACGATTTTCGCACTCGCGAATTTTGCCGTGATTTGCGATTTGGCCCGATTTCTTTACTTGTAAAAAGATAGCCGCTTTTGCCTGAACTGCTAAATTTCGTTTGCCTCTTAAGAACCATCCCTGAATCATTGCTAGAGTGAGCCTGAACTCATATTAACTAGATACCACTCACTCTGAACCTCCTGAAGGGATTTAAAAGCATTTTCAGCATATTTCTCACTGCTTTGTCACCATATTCAAAGCATTTTGCCTGTGTTTCAAAACTCCTATCTGTTGTATAAGCTGCTGGGGGGTGAATTGTCCAGGAAATTGATTACATTGTCTTTTGCTGAAACCCTATCAAGTTTTTTTTCTGTACTGCACTTTCATTCAACATTGCATCCATCTGAACTTATATAAAGCATTCTCTACCACCTTATTCTTCTGTTCCTATTCACAAGTGTGCTAGTGCCAGGCTATCCATTATTGATTACTGCTCAGATTAAGTGTGATATTCAATTATTAATTTATTATAATGTGTGATATATATATATATATTGTTTAAATTCTCAAATAAACCTTTTAACTTTCAAAACAGAACTACTTCTTGGCTCAGTGGGGTCAGGGGGATTCCAAGAGAGGGGTGTTATATAGGGGTAGTCATCCAGAACTCATGAACTGGACATAAAGATATATTAATAAGGGTTTCCATTCAGTATCCCAGACTAGGCATTGACTTAGCTGTAGTGTTGAATTGAATCCTCTTACAAAGTGGGGGCTCGAGCCGGACGTTTGGGTTAGATCTATCACTTGTGCAGTTTAATACAGTGTGCCAGCTGACCAGATACACATATCCGGTCGGATCACCATGCTGTGTTATGCTGTAAAGCACTCCTCAAAGGAACGCTCTAAGGAAAAGGTCTGTTTTGCAAAAAAATAAAATACAAACTTCTGTAAATCAGGAAGGAACTCAAATTCCAGAATGACGACCTTGGTAGATGTGAAAATAGCCAGAGAACACTTCTTACATAAGCTATTTGTGAGAGGTGAGTGGACTCATCAGGACCAAACGGTCTGGTTGCAGGCAATCGCGCAACAGGTCACTGAAACAGGGTCAGATACATGGGGAGATCAGGGTCCCCTACATGTGGCCCTGAGTGAACTATATATGGCCCCTAAGGCCAAGGATGAGCACCACAAGATTGCCAGAATAGCGGCATATTTATATTTACATATGGGAGCCATGCAGGCCAAATGTGCTGAAGGCCAAGATCTGGCGAGTAGGCAACTGCTGGCACTACAGAAGGCCCAATCTGATCTGGACTCTTCTGAGCAGAGGCTGCTCAGGAGCCAGGAGTCAGAAAATGACAGCAGACGGTACATCACTAAAATATAGGAGGAAACGGATGTGCTGCAACAGGAAAAGGCGGACCAGGATACCAGATTTCTGGCCTTGCAGAAGGAGTACCAAGAAGGTTTGGTCTCCCTACTGCAGAGCCAGAAAAAGCTGGAGCAACAGTTAGACTTCAATAGGGCATGTGCTGAGCAGGAAGTCACCCTGCAAAGCCACCTAGATAGGGAGAAGGCAGAGAGCAATAAACTGATTTTGAAAGACCTGGATACCCAGGCAGAGTTTGACCAGGAGCGCCAGAAAACTGGTGCCTTCCAAAGGCAAAGGGACGACCTGGCGGCACAGATGCAGGCTCTTAGTCAGGAAAGGGATACTTTAGGCCAGGAAGTCTGCCACTTAAAAAGGAAAATGGAAGAAAATCACCTGGCCCTCCAGGGACTGGGAGACCTCCAAAAAGAACACCAGAACTTGTTAGAGCACACCAGGAGGGTGGAGGATGCTCTGGCAAGAAAGGAGCAGGCCAATAGGGACACAGCTCAGGAGGTAACCCTCCTGCAGCAGAGACTGGCCCAGTACTCCAGGACCAATCAGGAGGCACAGAGAGATAATGAGGCTCTCTGTCAGCACAATGATAGGCTCCAACAACAAGTAGCAATGCAGGAGAGACTGATAGAGTCTAGTAAGGCCTTAACTGAGGAACTGAAGGCGCAGGCTCTTGCATTGCAACAGGGAGCAGGGGCGGATAGGGACCAGGTTCGCTGGGAAAGGGAAACTCCTGAGCATAACCTCAGGAGCCCTAGTACCAGAGGCCTTTATCTCTCTCAGTCCCTGGACTCTGCCACCCCCATGTCCCCTGGCGCACATGAGCACCAGGCCACAGGGATGGCAGATTACTATCCAGCCAGAAGCATGGGGCTCATAGGCCAGTACCTCCCAGGAATGGATGGGCGGTCATCCGGGTATGGGCACCCAAGCACAGTGCAATTTAGTGGGGAACCCCAGGAGAATAGGCCTGTTAAGGGCATCCTGAAAACCTCTGCCCAGTTAGGTCAGTGGGTCAGTGGGGGGGGGGTACCCATCAAATCCTGGCAGCAAGGAGGAATCTCAAGACTCCTCTGAACGGCGCAGGACACAGGAGACCAGGTCCCCACATTCTGCCAGCCATTCCCAGGCTCGCAGAATCCGGGAAAACCTGGAAGATCAGACAGGAACCTCTGGGAGCAGTGCCTCTGAGTCAGAGGATGAATGGACCAGGGTTACCCGAACCAAAAAGGCCAATAAGGCAAAAAGGGCCTTGCTTAAGGACCCATTGAAGCAAATAAAGGCAATAAGGAGTGTCATCACGCCTTATCACAAGAACGCCAAGTATTCTGTTTGGGAACACTTGGAGCTTTACGAGCAAATGATGGAGACTTTCCATTTGAAGGACAGCCAAAGCTATATCCAATATGTAAAGTGGACATTCTCCCCAGAGTACTCCAGTTTCTTTGCGGGGCTGGAGGACCAAAATCATTTAAGATGGTCCACCTATAAGGCGGCCATCTTGAAACATTTTTCTGTTCACAGAAATCCTCAAGAGGCTCGCAAGGCAGCCTAAAATTTGCAATGTGGAGAGGTTCAGGCCCCACAAGAATTTGTGCAAGAACTGAAACGTGCCTTTGCGCAGACCACCAGAAGGGTGCGCACAGACAGCAGAGAATTTGTCAATACATTTTTCCATGCCTTGCCCAAATACATCATGACCCAGCTTGTGAGAGATTTTCACGAGAAAAGATCTTTAGACTGGGTCATTGAACAGGCTACCCGGATCTATGAGGTGCAGAAGCCCATAGAAAATAAAAATAATGCGCCCAAAAACCCCAAAACCAACAGCACCCCTGCTGCTGCCAAGGTGGCAGAGGTAAAGGTCACCCCCGTTTTGGATTTGGATATGGGGGGGCCTAAAAACCTACCTGCACCTAATAATTCACAGCCCAGAAGGCCCTTGGGCCCGTCACAGACAGGGAGTCGAGGAGGTAGTCCCACAAATGGGGTTCCCCTCTCCCCTGACTATGTAAATCCCCGCTACAAGGGAAACCGACCAATCCTGGGTTATGTGTGGACTCCTCCAGCCCAGGGGGGGGGGATCCAGCCAAGCACCTGACCCAGGGAACTTCCCTCCTAACTTGCCCCAGGAGGGCAGAAATTCTCCAAATCCTGGGCAGAACTTTTTCCCCAAGGTATCCACCCAATTTCCAGCCCCAAAATCCTCCACCCTTCTTTCCCCAATTCCCTGAGCCCAGACGACCTAATCCGGGAGAGGGAAGGCCAAGGGTGGAGGGGTACCAAAATCTTCCCAACCAGGGGTACTACCAGAGAAGGGATAGCTACCCTTCCCGGGATCAGCCCAGGGGAGAAAATAGAGCCCTGTATCAGTCTGAGCGGGTTTCCCAGTTAGAGCGCCAGGTCCAAAATATGGCACGGGATCTGGGTCACATACTGAGGGCTCAACAGAACCCTCAGATGAGCATGCCACCGCAGAATGCCCCAAACTCTGGACCTGGTGCTCCAGAACAATGACGGGGGCAGCACCCCGATAACACACCGGTTCCCAGGGAGGAGGCACAAGGGGAAGGGGGGTGTAAAGCCTTGGAGGAAGCTTCCTTCCCAACTTGTAAACAGCTCCTAGAAAGCCAGGAACCGGAAACAAAATCTCCTACCCCTGAAAGCCTGCCTCCCAAAGAGCAGAGGGGGGGTAGGAGAAACAAAGGACCCAAACAGACCCACTTTGTGGAGGAGGTACAGATCTTCCAATTTGAGGGAGAGGGATCCTCAGAAGATCCTGGGAAAAGGATCTTCTCCTTCAGAGATGGTGGAACTCCTCCCAAAGAAAAATGGGTCCCAAGAGATTCCAATCCAAACTGTGGAGATATGGAGACTGAGCTACCGCCGCCCATCATCTCATCCCAGAACCCACAATACCAAAATCCCCTGGTTCAAACCCATCCTAGTGACTGCCTCCAAAAAGGGGGGGCGGCCCAGAACCGGAACCAGGGAACCCACAATGGCTCTGATCTCCAGTTGCCAACTTTTTCTTTCAGATTCCCAAGACTCTCCACAGAATTCTGCCCAAATCTCTTCTCTAGCAATGTCCAAAACCAGAAAGTTAGCCCACCAGTTGTCCAAAAATGTGCATTATCTGTGCCCCCTTGAGGAGAAGGAGGGAAGATACTATGCCCCGGTACAAGTACAGGGGCAGGGTACAATTTTGGCACTGGTGGACACTGGATCCCAAGCTACCCTTCTGTCCAAAAGGGCCTTTGATGAACTAAATGCAGGAAGGGGGAGAATTACCGTATTCCTCTCGCCTCTCTTCCTGGACAACTGCAGAACTTTGACGGGAAGGAAATTCCCGTTGAGGGGACTGCAGACTTGGACATTAAAATTGGGCGACACAAGGTGAAACACCTGGTTATAGTAGTGACTCCAGAGGGCACCCCTTGTTTACTAGGGAATGACCTCCTGAGAAGGTTGTCACCCCTAATAGATTGTGTAAACAAAGTCCTCTGGACCCAGACTAGCCGACCAATAAAATTAAAACAGAGTGTCAACCATGTTAGTTTAAACGGCACCTGCCACATGGTTGAACAAAAATCTGACCAAGTAGAATTTCACTTCCAGAACAACCAAACTCCCGACGTGACAGTAATAGCAGTAGGACAACAGGCTGGTGATGGGGGGTCCTCTCTATTTCTGAAAATCAACCTTCCTTCCAGTTTAAGGTGGTATTCCACACTGGAAGGAAACACCCTAAAATTCTTTACTAATCCACAATCAGAAACTCTCACTCCTATAGTCCAGAAAGATGTGAAATCAGCTCAGAGCCTGGCTGATATTCAGCAAATTGGAGAGCAGTTGTTCATCCCTGTTCAGTTAAATGATGGGAAGGACTCTGTTCTCGCTCGAGTGTGTGTGAACAACGGTAAGAGCTTCATCAGCGAAGCCATGTTCCGCCAACTCCCAAAAGATCCAGCCATTCCCACATTCAAACTGATAGACAAATGGGAAATGGACCTGGAAGCACCCAATTCCAAACATCTCCTGCCAAGCAGGTGTATGCTCAAAATCTCCATTGGCAACAAGAGCATAGTCCACAATTGTTGGGTCGTGCGAGACGTCACTGCCGCTTTTTACTTAGGCAGTGACATTCTCAATCGCTTTGCCATTAGTTTGGACCTAATAAACTTCAAAGCTTGGTCCCGATTAGGAGATAATCCCATGGGCTTTGATGATCCAGAAAAAGCATTTAGGTCAGCTCAATTGCTACCTTATGCAGTTGAAATTCAGATCAAAGAGGAAGTCACCATCCCAGAAAGGACCTGACAATTCTCCCTGGAAGTGAAAGTTAAAAGAGGACAACATTTGAAAAACCCTGATGCTTACATACATCTAAACGCTTCTCTCCAACAGCAAGGTTTGGGGGTAAACCCCACTCCATTAGTCAACATAGAACATGACACCATTCCAATAGAGGTGGATAACAGCGACTTAAAGAGTATTACTCTAGTCACAGGCACCATTATTGGAATGGCGGTTGATGACCGACATTTTTCCATTGATCTAGGAAATGAACTGTTAGGTCCAATCCCCAAGGACTGTTTTGACAGTGACAGTGAGGACAATACAACACCAGACAGGATTTTTACCCGGCAGGGGGGGAACTTCCTGGTGTACACTTCCTGCCCTTATGGTAAGGAAGATGTGACTTGTGACTTCAGGAGGGATGAGGTGATTTTCCAGGTCCATGAGGGCTGCCTTTCCCACCTGAAGCCTCCAGTCCAAATCAGCACTCTGACCAGGGACTTCTCCACCCAGCTGGAGGAGGCCGCTGAAATAGCCAAACCAGAAGTCTTTCCAGGCTTCAGGCAGATGGTGGAAGAGAGAGTCAAGCTAGCTGATGCCTGTGTGACTCCGGAACAGAAGCAAAAGTTGAAACAAGTTTTCTTGGATTTCCAAGATCTCTTTGCGGTAGACTCATATGACTGTGGTCGCACCGACATCCACACAACAACAATCCCCATGGACCCTGGCATGACTCCAGTGTTTGTGAAGCAATATCGTTTGCCTCTCGCATCCATGGAGTCCCTTACTGAAATAATTAAGAACCTTGAGTCCCGGGGAATAATTCGTCCAATACACAGCACCTTCAATAATCCGGTGCTGGGAATACTGAAGCCAAACGGCCAGTGGAGACTCTGCGCCGACCTCAGGAGCTCAACAAACGGGTCCATACTTCCCGATGGCCTCTGCCCTACATTGACCAAGGGCTGGCCCAGATCCAGGGGTCACAGGTATTCACTGCAATAGATCTGACCAATGTACCTTTGGGGGCCAGCAGTACACATGGACCCGGACTCCCTTCGGATACCTCAACTCCGGCAATGAATTCAACATTTTCCTACACAAGGCCATGCCCGACCTGGGTGCAAGGGGTAACCTGGCTTATGTAGATGATGTCCTCATCAAAGGTTCATCTGTGGAGGAACACATAGCGGAGATCCGTTATGTTCTGACCCAGTTGAGGGCCGCCGGAACAAAACTTTCCTTTCAGAAAGCACAGTGGTGTAGAACCCGTGTTAATTTCTTGGGGCATGAGATTACTCCTCAGGGTCTCTTTCCCCAGGAAAAGAAGGTGGAAGCACTCCAAAAACTGAAAGACCTCACAACTCTGCAGGAACTAAGGAGCCTCCTTGGACTGACTAATTACAGCAGAAAGTTCATTGAGGGCTACGTAGAGATCACCAGACCCCTGATTCATCTCCTGAAGAGGGGGGGTCAAGTGGGAATGGGGTCCAGAACAAGCTGAGGCAGTAAGACAACTCAAAAGAAGCCTCTCACAAGCGCCTTGCCTAGCTTACCCTGTCAGAAACAAGGAGTTCTTCCTGGAGACAGGGTTCTCTAATACGTGCTTGACGGCAGTATTATACCAAAAGCATGACAAAGTCAATAAAGTAATCTCCTATGCAAGCAAAACTTTATCCTCTGTGGAGGAAAAATTCAACGATTGTGAGAAGGCACTCCTGGCAACGGTGTGGGGATTGAAGAATTACCGCCCGTTTATCCAGGGGGAACACATCATAGTGGAGACTCCACACCAGCCTCTGCAATACCTCCAAAGTGACAGAATCCGGGCCGGAAATGTGAGTAATTCCCGAATTACTTCCTGGATTCTGTCAATGCAAGGCTTTCCTGTGGAAGTCAGATATGGCCAAAACAAGAAGAGTCCCCTCGCGCAAGGTCTGGCTGACTTGCATGATTGTGCCAGAGAAAACTGTCTCGAGGACGAAAGTCTAAAAATCAAGGACAACATGGAGTCATAACGTAATTCCCCACACAAAGTCTTTGAAGAAGACAAGTGTGAGGGAATGCCCACTGTCTATGTGGATGGATGCTCGTACCATGTTGACAACAACGGGGAGAAAGAACTGGTGGCCGGCGTAGGGAATGCATGGGTGAATGAGTCCCCAGAACCCTCCGCTGGATACAAAATTGGTCCCCGAAGTAGTCAGGTGGCAGAATTGATGGCTGTGCATCAGGCCATCCTCACTGCTGTCCAGCATCAACTTCACGAACTGGTCATAATCACAGATTCTGATTATGTACGGAACGGGTTCGTGGAGCACCTGGTTAATTGGAAAACCAGAGGCATGTTATGTGCTAACAACAAACCCTTGAAACATGGGAAGTTGATCCAAAACATTGATGATCTGGTCACATCGAATGGGATGAACATCTACTTGAAAAAGATCAAGGGTCATTCCAAAGAAGAGGGACCAGACAAAACTGGAAATGACTTAGCTGATCAGCTGGCCGAAACCGGGGCCATCCAAGGGGATCTAATTGAGATTGAGTCCCTGTTGGGGGAAATCAGGTCACTGCTATCACTAGGTCCCAGACAAATGCTCACAATGATCTTTCAACTGCCCAATGGAGCAAGGAGACCCCTGATGCTGATTTGATTACAGCTCAGAAGGGGGATCCAATTATTGGTAAGTTTTATCAACACCTTGAGGACCCTGAGAACTTTCCCCTGACGGATACCGATTACATTGGGAAAGAGGACCTAAGAGTGTTGATGAAATGTCCAAAAATGTTCCGAATCCAACACGGTTTGCTGGTAAGGAAATCCAAAGCTGGCCACGATCAGTGGGTGGTTCCTACCTCATTCCGAAGCCTGATGTTAAGTCACGCCCATGATGCTGGCACCGCCGGTCATAGGGGGTTTCACACAACACTGGAAATCTTAAGAGAGGTTGCATACTGGCCACACATGGGGCAGGACCTTGACCAATACTTGAAGGGGTGTCTTGTGTGTGCACAATTTCAGCCATCATCCCTCACGCACCGTGCACCCCTCCAAAAGAGGGGGATGACACTGCCATGGTCAGATTTGCAAATCGACTTTGTAGGCCCTGTGATTCGCTCGTCTAGAGGAAACAAGTACATGTTGACCGTTACATGCTTGTTTACCAAGTGGGTGGAATGTCTCCCAGCCCCAAATTGCAAGGCAGAAACAGCAGCTGCCCTGATGATTAACCACATCTTTTCCCGTTTTGGTCTACCTCAAAGGATTGAGTCAGACAGGGGTAGCCACTTCACCAGTGAAGTAATGACAAAGATGTGGGAGATACTGGGGGTCAAGACAAAGCTACACATTGTTTACAGGCCAGCTTCTTCTGGGGCAGTAGAGAGATATAACTGAACCATTGTGAGCATATTAAAGAAGTTTGTGGCAGATTCTGGGCCAAGTTGGGATATCCGATTACCTCTGGTCCTAATGGCCATCAGATCTACCCCTTCATCTGCAACCAAAATGTCACCCTTCGAGTTGATGACTGGACGCAAGATGGTGCTTCCGCAGCATTTGCTCTACAGGACCCAAGAGCAGACACTAATAAATGCCTCCACAACTCATGAGTATGTGGAGAATTTAAGGAAACACCTTCAACATGCTTTTGCCTATGCTCAGCGGAATCTAGAAAGATCAGCTGAGAGTATGAAGACCCACTATGACCTGAAAACTTCCAGGAAGGAATATCAGGTGGGGGACCCGGTCTATTTATACAATTTCCAAAGGAACCAGGCCAAACAGCGAAAATGTTTGCCTACATGGAAGGGACCGTTTGAGATTATAGACAAGATCTCCCCTGTGGCCTACAAGATCCGTATCCCCAAAGGCAGTTTGGCAGAGGGGGAAGACAAGTGGGTACATATAAATCAGCTAAAGTGTTGCCATCCCAGGCACACTCTGCATCAACTGGAGGAGTCCTCTGCAATACCAGAGGGGGCCGCTCCAGAGTAATTCAGTTTCAAACTTAAAAGATCCTACATATAGCCTATCAAATTCTGTGTTTCTCAAGTTTATGTGTTCCTGTCTCTTAATTTAAAAAATGTGCATGTTCATATCTGTTGAGTTCTAAAATATATATGCCACCCCACTATATCAATGGTCGGAGAGAAATGTCCATGAATAGGTATTGCCGATCTTCCTTTGTCGTCCTAGGAGAAAGAAAACCCGGAGACTGACCAAGGAGGACGATCCGGAGACCGGGAGCAGAGACGCAAGGGGCCCGGGGTACCTCCCAATATTCCCATCAGGACCGGCAAGGAGAACCGATCGATCAGTACCAGATGAAGGAAAAGATGATGAACTGTGCCATCTACCGGAAGAAGATGAGGAGAATATCCCAGATCTTGCGAGTTCCATCAGTGAAACAGAATGGCCATCGCAAGAGGGGGGCTTGTGGGATGTTTTTACCCATGCATCCGAGCCCTACCACAAAAACTGCGCAGTACTGGCATGGAAAACATCATGATGGCCAGAACTTCCCAGAAAATGCACAGGGAAATGCATGAAGAATAGGCTGCCACCCATTTTTGCCTATGTTGTGAGCACAGAAGGACACAGAGCCTAAAACCATTATAAAAGGGGCAATGCTGATTGCCAAAAGCAACCCATAACTGGTGGGAATTCGTTTTCTTCAGGTCAAACATGGCTAATTTATGGGCACAAATTTATTTTACTGCAGAACTACACCAATGCCATTTGTTGAACCTGGACAATATACTTGCATGTAATATCTCTTGTTTGAAATGCTTGAATTCAAGACTGATCCAAAAAGAAATTGCATGCAGTACCCGCTTTTGACTGAGGGCGGCGCTAGCGGTCTAAACTCTGACATGGAAAATGCATGTCAGGTGTTGCAGGAGAGGCCTTTACATCAAAGGCTGGGAGTTAATTAAAATCTTAACCACATGCTGTTCCCAGAAGACAATCTGATTTCATTAACAGGCCAAAGGTTGGGAAACCTCTCACCTCCAGAGATTTACACCAGGAGTTAGAATCTCACATGACCTCTTGATTGATAGAAGGCAGACTGGCTGGGAGCCTCCTGGAGACCACACAATAGGCTCTTGCACTTGAATAGGATATGTTGATTTCGACTGTTTCCTGTCAAAAAGGCCTGCCTGCCAGAAGACACATGTGATCACTGACCCACCCAAGTCTTGGAGGCGGACTCCAACACTCTGAGAACTGAATTGAAAGCAAAATATATATTTTACAGAAACACTGATAACTCTTTGTAATCAAATGACAGGAACGTATAACTTTAAGAGCCTTCATTTAAAAAATGTACCTTCGATTCAAGCACAAACTCCAATTTGTGTGATGTTCTGGGGCAAAACCCTGCTACTTATGTATACTACAGACTCTGTGTTTAAGCTAGAGACATGGGAATTTACTGGAGTATGTATGGACAGGCTGTGTATATGTGTATAACTTTTAATGAAGAACCAAGGTTGCATAACCCACTAAAATCGAAAATAAGTTGCCATTTTTGAATGCAAGCCCTTAGGAAGAGCAGAGTTTGAACAGAGTATACCTCATGCGATAGGTAATATGTACATGCAATGACAAACCACTATGTATTTGAGAAATGTGTATTTTGATCAAATATAGAGTTATGGGCAAACTGACCAGGGGAGGATCCTCTGACCCATAAAACCTACAGCATCACTCTGACTCACAGTTCCTTCCCCAATCATGGGAGAGGGGAGAATTGGGCCAATGACAAGTAGAAAGGGGCAGGCTTAGCTAGGCCCAGGCACACACCCACTTTCAAAACACATAAAAAGAGACTGCTGGGACAGGTAGAGAGATTGAAATCCATTTGCTGCAACGCGCTCTGCCGGACCACACAACATCCAGAAGACACTAGATCCAACACTTAGACTTTAAAACTCCAAAGAACTTGATTCAGAACTCAAAGCAACGGCCTAAACCCACAAACTGAGAACTCTTCTCAGTAGGCCTCAGCATCCAGCAAACCTAACAGCGGTAGCAGCATCCAGGAGCCGTGCAGATCAGCGCTGGGTCCAGAGAAAGCTGTGCAGAAAGATCCAGAAGCAGTGCTGTACCCAGAGAATGCAGAGCAGTATCCAGAACCAGAGGCCAGAGATCCAGAGTGACCCAGAACGCTGTTAGCAGAACCAGAGAGCTGACCCAGATCACTGTGAAGTGCCGAGACCAGAACCGGAGTCCAGTCGAAAACCTGACCAGATCCGTGGGGAGGCCTATTTCAAAATATATTGTGAATACCTAGCAGAACTGTGCAGAACCAATCTCTTAGTTAAAATAATATAATTCAATCTATTTTAAATCTAACCAGAACTGCCTCCTAACTGCCACCTGTCATTTGCAAAGCTGTCACCTGTCATTTTCTAGCTGCAAGCTGTAACCTGTCGCTTTGAACTTTTAAAATTTCAAGTCCAAAAAACAACCTTCACAAAATTGTTCATAACTCCGTAACCGTTTGTGCTAGGAACTTGGTTTAACTTTCCTCTGATAGCTTCGAATCTCAGCTTTTCAACAAGCTTAGAACTGACTTGCTACTCCTTATTGCCGTAATCATTTTTCTCGCACTTGCAAATTTTGCCACGATTTGCGATTTGGCCCGATTTCTTTACTTGTAAAAAGATAGCCGCTTTTGCCTGAACTGCTTAATTTTGTTTGCCTCTTAAGAACCATCCCTGAATCATTGCTAGAGTGAGCCTGAACTCATATTAACTAGATACCACTCAGCCTGAACCTCCTGAAGGGAATTAAAAGCATTTTCAGCATATTTCTCACTGCATTGTCACCATATTCAAAGCATTTTGTCTGTGTTTCAAAACTCCTATCTGTTGTATAAGCTGCTGGGGGTGAATTGTCAAGGAAAGTGATTGCATTGTCTTTTGCTGAAACCCTATCAAGTTTTTTTTTATGTACTGCACTTTCATTCAACATTGCATCCATCTGAACTTATATAAAGCATTCTCTACCACCTTATTCTTCTGTTCCTATTCACAAGTGTGCTAGTGCCAGACTATCCATTATTGATTACTGCTCAGATTACGTGTGATATTCAATTATTAATTTATTATAAAGTGTGATATATATATATATATATTGTTTAAATTCTCAAATAAACCTTTTAACTTTCAAAACAGAACTACTTCTTGGCTCAGTGGGGTCAGGGGGATTCCAAGAGAGGGGTGTTATATAGGGGTAGTCATCCAGAACTCATGAACTGGACATAAAGATATATCAATAAGGGTTTCCATTCAGTATCCCAGACTAGGCATTGACTTAGCTGTAGTGTTGAATTGAATCCTCTTACATGTCCTTTTTGCCTACTTCTAAGTAACTGAACTGCTATTTTGCTCCTACTTCAGGGGAGCTCAAACTGTCTCAAAATCTTAGTGATTTGTATTGAAGTGTAGTGGTATATAA
Source organism: Ambystoma mexicanum (assembly GCF_040938575.1). NCBI lineage: Eukaryota > Metazoa > Chordata > Amphibia > Caudata > Ambystomatidae > Ambystoma > Ambystoma mexicanum. The sequence continues at coordinate 277,894,502 of NC_090934.1, forward strand.
TATTAAGTTGCCTCCTTCTAGTGAAATGCTTTCTAAATGATTGTGTAATAAATTAATAAGCGTTTTACCAAGAAACCTTGAGTATAAGTGTCTACTTGAAGCACTGTGATTGAAAGACCTCTGTGTAACCTTTTGTACTGCTCATGTTCACTCTTGAGATAAGCCTGGCTGCTCAGCTTGCTACCAAAAACTGTGTGGTACAGACTTATACCAAAGGTTGGTTTAACTTGCACTTGTGGTCCTAATTGTATGTGGTGGTCCCAGAGGGTACTGCATGCAATTTTGCCTAACACAGGGAAGGGCATAAATGAGGAAGACCTACCACTAAACGTTTGCCTGGAGCCTTCAATGTGGAGGCAAGACATGGCCGCACAAGAGCAGTGCATGCATTGCTTCTGACTGTCAGGGAGGAGGGTTCAGAAGAAGTGGAGGAACAGCAAATTCAGGGCTGGGACAAACAGTGATTTAATGCAGGCCCAGGGAAGACTACCTAATGAGGAGGCTTTTATATAATCACCATTGAAAGCACCGGCCTGGTTGGGGGCTCTCACTTTCTTCGTGAAACTTGTAAGCAATTGGGGTGCCCGCAAGGCCTTGAGTAGTCCTCTGGGCCGAACTCTTTTTTTTTTAAAATTGATTTAACACATCAGGTGATTAATGGAGGATCTCAGAAGTTTCGCAGGAGTATAGGACACAACCAGATTCTTAAATTAGATAGATGGTGAGCTCTATATAGACTTCTGAATGGCACAGACTTCTGAGCCTCAGCCTGTGTTTAGTTTGGAACCAATAAAGATTCCAGCATATACATAATGTACTCCCACCTATTAGTTTGACGGCAACTTTCTGTACTATCTTGAATTTTCTTAATTCATTTCTTACTCTCCCCAGGTACTAGGCTATTTCAATTGTGTAAAATGGAAAGCATCCAGGATTGCACTAACTCTGATTTATGCTGACCATGGAAGAGGAGGTTGTTTTTTTTGCAGTGGAGAGAGTTGGAAGTTTGCTCTTTTACATGTTGTTTTGACTTGAAGTTCAAATGACAGGTTGGAGTTGAAGTCGACCACTAGATTGCTGAATGTTTTTGCAGGGCAGCCTCGCAGGCCACTGGAAGGGTAGGGGTTTGTCGATAGTTATACCAGCCCTATTCCTGCAGCTTTTTCTCCATTCATTTAGAAGTTGTCATCTTGAATATCTGAGGGCAAAGGTCTGTTGTAGTGGGCCATGTAGGGGTCTTAAGTTGATGATGTTTTGTAAGTTATCAGCATGCAATGGAAGAGGAAAAGGAAGGAATCCAGGATGGTTGTGAGAGTTTGGATGTGTATGTATTGAAGAACCAGTGTGAAATGGCAGGAACCTTGTTGGGATGCACGTTCAGGCCACCGCCCCTCATAGACGATTTTGATTGCAAAAAAATAAATAAATATGGAAATGAGCATGGGATGGCACAAGAGGATGGGGTGTGTCATGGATAGGGATAATGGGCAGGAGTAGGGCATTATAAAGGGCAGAGTTAATCAGTAGATTTGCAATTGAATTATGTAGGATATAGTATGCATATGTGCATGACAGTCATAACACAAACTAACACTGCATCTACGATTAAGCCTGAATCTTCACAGGCTGTGTTTTCACAGAAACACATAACAGCAAGGCCTTATTCCTCACCACACCAGTGGTTGAAGTGTACAAAAAGAAGTAGTGGAACTATGTACCCTGCTGGCATGCACCCACCCCTCACAAACCCATCACCACGCCCCCCCTTCACACACACAATACAAACCCCCAAACACATGCAGGTGCTGTTTAAGGGAACGTTCAATATAGTGGACTGAAAGTGCAAGTTTCAACTTCTTCCTACACTTTTATTTTAAAATAAAACCATTCCAGAACGGTTCCTTTTTAAAATAAAAGTATAGGAACAGTAAACCTTAATTTAAAAAAGTAGAGGAGCACCGCTCCCAACCGCTCCCGCTCACTTCGACCACTGCACCACACCATTGTATTCCAGTTCCCAAGCAGGGCAAAGAACACACATGTGTCCCCCATCAGTTAGGATTTTGTACTAATTAGGTAGGAATATGTTTAGCCAAAGAAATTAAGGGCTGCAGCCTATTACCAAGGTCATGTTCATGAGAGTGAAGGCGGATTCCTTGAGATAATAAAACATGAACAAAGAAATAAAACACTAGTTCCACCCCAGAATGACAGTCACTCTTTTTGAACTATTAGATGTGGTGGAAGATGGGCTCTAAATCCTACATCAACTGAATTGATTATTGGGACGCTAGGCTCACTCTTGGGGAGGGGAACTGATAAAGGGGGAACACAGCATGATCTAAGTTTTATGCCAAGGAGAGCTAAGAATGATGCCCACTCCGTGGGGGAGGGAATAACGTGGGTACCAATGTGTTTGGGAGTGGAAAAAGGCTACTTTGTCGGTAAGGAGCACGTTGACCTCGAAATTACCCACTGAGTTCCCGCTGATAACCAGGTGCATGTCACGTGGTTAGGATTGAAGGTAGGGTGATATCAGTTGATGTTAACAAATTTCTTTGCAGCATTCCATGATAGACGAGGATGTTACTCACGTGTGATGAAGATGAGTGAGAGACAGCAGAACCAATTGGAAGATGGGCTATTTAATATCATTAGCATTTATATAAGCAGCAGCCATTGAGGGTGGGGATCAACACTGTATATAGAGTGTGTTATAATTGAAAATGTTTGTGTTTATACCCTAAATCTTGTATGAAAGACATCAGAGAGCTCTGTGGTAGTGGATTTGTAATACCCTGTCGTCTTATTCTGTTTTATACAATATAAAAGCTCATGTCCTTCTCAAAAGAGGGTGCACCTAGCTTTTAGCCCTAGATTTTATCCCTAGCAGGTTGTATTTTCTTGGTCTAATCGCTAGGAGTTGCCCCACAACCTTAAGAGACCTCATGCGGTAGGGAGGTATAAGTGGATGAGAAAAGGATAAGTTCTGTGGTCTTATGACCCAAATTATAGGTAAATAAGCTGTCATCAAATATCTAGTCTGTCATTCATAAGCAATGTTTGGCAGAAGGATTTGCTCCTGCTTTGAGTCAGGAGGATTGGTGCACAAATAATCTTGTCTGTGACTCTGCGGGGTGCTGCCAGTGCAGTGATAGTTTTGTAAGAAGAGGCCCCCCTGCTCCTTCCCCTTACCCATCCGAGATAACTCTGCACTATTGTACCCCCTGGATGTGCCCCATATATGACTAGTTTAAAAGCTTAGTTCACACAGTATAAGTCCCATATGTAGATACAGGCATACATTACTCAATAAACTCTCAACCTGCATGAAGATACTCATCCCACAAAAAGCAAGGATGCTCAAAACCAGAACAACTGTACATCCCTACAGTGTCTCAAATACATCACGGCAAGCAGTCACAGTACCACTCTCCTGCAATCACCATGCACCATTCAGATGCTAGCCTACTACCCTGGCTCTGTTATTTGAAGATATTTTAGCAGGAACATCATTTCACCAACATGCCATGGGTAGTGGAAGCAACGTCGCGTGACCTTTGACCTCCAATGACATCACAGGAAGTAATGTCATTTGACCCCACCTGATGTGTCATCATTGGAAGTGATGGAACATGACCTTTCACTCCTTGACAAAACAGGAAGTGGCCCTACAAAACAAATGGTTCAGATATCACTATAATGTGATATACATTTCATACAAGAATGGATCACCATATGTTTTATTAATATCAGTGTGTATAGGCTCATATTACCAAATTTCTCTGAATCCAAGCAGACGCCCAAGGCCAAATGATAATGATGTGTTATTATATAGCACTTATGCTTAAGCGCTTTATATAGAACAAATATACATGCAATATCACCCAACCTGTGTTGGTACTGATTTATCGACCTCAGAAGGAAGGCTTAGTTGAGGTGGTTAAGAACAGACTAAATCATTGACTCACCCCTGAAGTGTGCCTGAAATAAACCTTTAATGAGTCTAGCAATTACTGTATAGAATTCCAGAAAGACACATTATTTGTTATTCCTATTCTTTCTTATTTAATGTCACTGCTGAAAGTGTTACACTTGTGAAATCCCCTGTTTTTTTAACAGGCCTGAATAAGAAAGCCAGACACTCCAGAAACAAAGAGCCATATGATGTTGTCCACAGCCTAGTAGTTTAAATTAAAAAAATAAAATAAGATTTTTTTAGGGGAAGCAACGGAGCCCTCAGGGGTCGCAGCTGCAACCCCTAGCCACCACCAAATGATGTCACTGCATTTTAGCAGGAGGCTGATAATTCCTAGTGGGGAGAAATTCACACTTAAGATTTATTCCCCACAATGGCCCTCTGATAGTCCCTCCCTTTAGGTCAACCAGTCTGTTTGGGGTACCAGAACTTTCATAAGAGTTGTCAGCCAAACACTGTGGGTTATAGACCTGCCTCAGAAACATTTGTAAAACGTGTCAAATAAATGTGAGAATTTTCATAAAGTGACTTGAAAAAAATAACATGGTAAACACTCAAAAGTAAATGACAGCCAGATGTAAATGCACTATTATAATTTTCTGGAGAGGTTGGGGAGGTTGGGAGAAGGCAGGCGACTTTGGAGTACAATATATTATTAAGGCACTAATGCAATGTTTTTAAAAAAGTGTGTTTTTTCATGCTTTTGAAGGCCGCCAACCTTGAAACAGGTAATATCCAATAGACCAAAATAATGGACACACCTTGCTGGGGAATGAGACCAGGATATAAGTTGGAAAGATGAACACATTTTATATAAAATAGAATTAGCAAGCAAAGAACTCTGCAGCCCGAGAGTGCTCTGCGAAACAATACATGGGCAGCACATTAAAAGGACACACAGCGTTAGTGATGACGTAACATATAAGGTACAAAATCTAGCATCGGATTTGGGGAGCCTATGGCACAGTTGATACTATAAGGGAGACAGGATGCTAATTGGTTGTTGCTCCAAGTCGCTCCTTGCACACACGGGTCTGCTGGCCTCATCTCTGTGGTGTGAAGGACGGGTCAGGTGCACAAAATAACTATCTGACTAAACTAAACAACAGAAACTGATGATACAAAAATAACGACCCACATAAAATCTTGCATGAGTAGGGGTGGTTAGGTCAAATGGGCTAATATATTGGCATTCCAACCTTTTCACTTGAGGTTCTCTTTTGATATCTTTATCCCAGCACCCAGGTGCCCACCCCAGGGGATTCACATGCTAGTGGGTTTGTTTGAATTCTCTTGATATAGGTGGGCATGTGTTGCTTTTAGCAGGATATACTGTGGTTTTAGGATTAGGCCTGTGGTGGGTGACTGGAATGGCCAACATGAGGTGCTCTGTTGGGTCTCAACATGAAAGGGTGTGAGGGGTCGAGGACTGGTGGAACTTGGCCTGTTGGGTGGGAGTTGAAGGGGCATGGGCAGTTTAATGGAGGTGGATGGGCACTTGTGTTAAAGGTTGGCTATGATCTCATGTTCTGCAGTGAGCATAATCTAGGAAAGTGTTGCGGGACAATTTCAACAATAAATTATTGGACTTTTGTGGGAACAAGATTCATGCAGAGCAGGCGGGCAGGGAGGTGGTGGTGGTTTGGGCCCTCTGTGCTGTGTGAGGTACTGGGGATGTGGATAGCTGGGTTTTGCATAGGGATGATTTTCTGGGCCTAGTTATAAGATGGCGCCTCCTCTAATACAAAATTACATTCATTAGTTGGTGGTTGGTCAGGTGTTACAGGTACAATTCTATGTTACATCATGCAATCAGGTACTGTGGGGGTAAGGGCCACTCCCCCCTTAGCTTACATGGGGTTTAGAGACAGTGGGAATGGTGAGGGGGGTGGGATTTGTCCTTCTCGTCCTCAACACTTGTCACACCAGCCCTCTACCCCACAAGACCCTTCGCCAACTCTAAGTACCCCAGGTGCTGTGGCAGCACAGGCCACTATCAGCATGCATATAGTGGCTTTTGAGTTTTGGAAGGGATTCTGTAAAATAAATTTGTGCTAGCGTACCACCCTAACAGCAATGCCGTTTTCACAGTTGTCCAGGCCCGGTAATCATTATTATTTTATTTTATTCATAGATGTTAATTTCTCATATATACCCTTGCATCCATGACATGAGCCTGCTCAGTGCCCACACTAAATATACTGCCACAGCCTTCCTGCACTCTGGGCTGGGGGGTGGTGCCCAAAGCAACCGACCGCCACTGCATATATCATTTTTTTTAAAAGAAAATATCCAGAAAGACTATGGGGCTTTCTAACGCTTTGCACTCATTCTGCAAAACTGTATATCTACTTTCATATAGAAATGCCTGCGATATGCCGTATAATGACATTTTAAATGCATGTATGTTTGTGTTTAGGTTTGTCTCCTCAGGCTACAATGTGCAGCTGTCAATTAGTTCCATGCTCATCCTAACAATTAGATATTTCCCAATGGGTGCATCAAACTCCACGTATAAATTAATCAGCTGCAGGTGGTACACGTGTACATACCGTGCCTGTCTATTTCCCAATAGTATTACTTTATATGTACGAAGCTGTTCGTCAAATGATCAGTTACAAAATATGATTTAGAACACATTTTTTAATTTTTTTTAACTGAAATCCAACCATTATCGACACAAATGTGTTAATGGCAATATTTAATACACAAGTTGTGCAATTACGTTTAAAATCTATTAAACATGTTCTAGGAAATGCAGTGGGGAGCATTTCAACTGGATTTAAATAAGTCACTGATGAGATGCTTGTTTCTCAATAAATTCATTCGGTTTTTCAAAAATCAAGTACTTTAATTAGCCACATTGATCTGATTTTGCACACAAAAAACAATCACTTTTCTTGTCTAAAAAATGTATGTGTTGTTGTCAAGCAACACTGCGAACTATACGTTCCTTTGGGAGAATTTAATTCACCCCATATCTATTGAAGGACATAGGTGAAACAGTAAACAATAATATATATGCCCATGCATATACGTGTACCTATTTTTATGCATTTTCATAGTTCTTATCCAAACAGTAAACAAAAGCACAAAAAAAAGCTTTAGCCAAGTAGATAACAAAATATTTAGTATGTGATTGAATTCCAAAAGATACTATTGGGTACCACCATTACATGTGCCAATATACAAAAGAAGAACTTACTTGCTGAAGATCACAAGGAGTGGCAGTGTGAAGTCAGGATGAAAAATCACAAAATCACCTGTTGTAATGGCCTGCATTTTCTTCTTGATTTAAGTGATGGCAACACATCTTGTTGAATTCACACGCTGTTGTTTTTAGAAGAGTGAGACGTTATCCAAACGTGGGCACTTGACCAAATAATGGCATGATTCATACCAAATTGCCGCATCTATTCGTGCCTAACTCGTAAATAAGTGCAATGCGAAGATGCACCATTAAACAGTGGAGCGTTGACATATGAATGTCCAGATACCTTCCCTCCATCACTTCCAGGTTTCTGTTATCCAGCCTCACGGGACCCCACACACCAAGCTGTTCTATGTGCAGCACTTCATGTGTGTGCTGTGCCACCTGCAATAGATGTGCTCTTCGCTAGTTCCTTGCTCTGTCTGCAACTCTTCAGTGGGTTCTCTATCTGTATCCATGTCTCCTTTACTTCTGACTGCACCCTTGATTTTATTTGTTTCGACCCTCTGATGGGATCTGCCATTTACGAGGACGATAGGTGTTTACTGCTACATCATTTCCAGCAAGACTTGTTCCTTGCTTCTGGATGTGCGCTCTCTTGTGGCCCTTGGTTTTGACTACTCTCCTTTGATTGCCCCTCTTTCGGGACCTGTTTTCCTTATTGTGCATCTGTTATGTTGCCTGGTATTTGAGTGGCCCTTTTGGTCTCAACCCAATCACCTCTTTGATCTGCCTTGGGCTCTTCACACAGTTCAAACACCCTCTTGATTCAGGGGAGAGAGTGATGAAACCTGTCCTGTGTGTTACATAAAAACCTGTTTAAAGCCACATACCGTAGTCATTCTTGTCTATTACCATCACACAAACCACTCATGGGTAATATCCTCCCTTATTGACACGATAACAATGATGGTTAGTTGACAGTGGTCTCTTTTCTCTCAAAGTTTTTGTCTGTCCTAGTCTTCAATATTTCCCTATCTCTACTTGTTCTTCCACTTGGGAGGATAGCTCAGGGGCAATATGCTTGCCTTGGAAACAAGACGACACAGAGCAACACCCGTTCACTCCCCGGTCCGCGCTTAGAAACCTCTGGGTATTAAGCACGCTATAAATAACCTATAAAACTACTTCATGCTCCTTTCTATGCTCTAGGATAGCAGTGCTGCTACCCACCACTACCCCTTCTAAGGGCCAACTAGGAATTGCACATCAGCCAACTTCTCCCCAATTACCAACACAAGTTGAGGGTGAGCAACGCTACGACGTGCCCCTCTGAGCACATCACCTAGTCTGTGACACTACCTCAAACATAGTCTTAAGTGTACTGCCAAACTAAATGCTCGTCATCTCCGAAACACAGGTTTGTTCACTCATCAAAGAAGTGATCAAAGCGTATACGTTGGCTGGATACTGACTAACTTCTAGTCTCTCCGTGGGCAGAGTGTCTTTCCCCCTCCTTAGTAATTCACACTGCAATGACTACATACAATGTGATAGATTGGGGGATTTGTATAGCGCCCTACAACTGGAGGGACCGCTCTAGTCACGTAATTTAATACCACTGCATCAGCCACGCTTATACTAGTAACCCAATGTCTGCCAGTAACAAAAAGCTAAGTTCATTTCAACACATTAGCTGAGTATTAACCAGCGAAGATGACACCCTATTGAACATATTCAGTAAATGTACCCTATGTATACATACAAGTACTCCATTCCAGATTTTCAATTTCTGTCATTATTAGCTTTCTTTTCAACTTTTTGTCTGTTTTTCTTTACTTCCCACAAGACGTTCAATACATTCACGCCTCAAGTAAGCATGCCTGGCGTTATACAGCTAAAAAAACCGAAGGAATGAAGCAGACGGTAAGCTATAATTACACAATTAGTTTTTTTTCCCGAAAAAAGGTAAAGGTATTTTGAGAAAGTTGAAGGAAGGCAGCAATTTTATTTAAATGCATTTTTCCAGGGTTGCAAATGTCCCTATTAAGAGCGCATGAACAACAGCAAAACTACCCTCAGCATATCACGCCACTGAAATAGTATCACTTATTTTTAGCAAACCATATTTTATATACCCATAAATGAGACCAGGACAGAAAATTCATTAACACATTTGTAAAAGCAAGCTAGGCCTAGGCCAAGCCCTGGCGTAAGTAATGATACTGTTGCTGAGCAACCAGTCTTGTCAGCAGTTTTGGCAGGTGGGGGCCTGGGAAGCGTCTCCTCTGGACATACTTTGTGTGCCTTCGGTAAAAAATGGCAATTCAACACACAATGGATTGCCTACGTGACATTAAATAAAGAGGTTTCCCCAGTAGCATTTCTAGAATTGGATGAATAATGAACAGTAGGTCAAGTGTTCTGCCACAAATCCATCTAAATGAAGCTGATTTATCCATCACTGATACTTGAAACCTGATTAACAAGTAACTACTCAAAATACGTGACGCACACGGGTAGATATCCACATGGCTAAATCGCTGATCCCTGACATGAGGCCAGCCTGCACTTGGCAAGTTCGATTCCCTCTGCAGGTTCAGTTCAGCCTTTGATCATTGAGTGCCATTAACATGATAGCACCTGTAATTAATTACAGTGCCAAGAAGCTGGGGAAGTCTGGCATTGTTAAGACGGATTTCTGAACTCTGTCCGGGAGGGGCAGAGGTTCAGAAGGCCAGCCCAATTTCTTGGAACAGGGTAACCCCTGGACAAGCCAGACCAATCAGGGTAGCGATCACGGCGGTCAAGACTAGGTCTCAAGAGGGGTGAGGGTGACTGAAAGCCTGCAATGAGCACACACAGCAAGGACACTTACAGATTACTCCAAACAGGTGTTATATTAAAAATATAGACACATTTATTCCCAGGCCTTTGCAATAATGACCATAGCGAGAAATCACAATAAAATTCAAGTAAACCAACACATACCAAACCAATACAATATATATACAAATACGAACAAGTCTAACGGGTTAGACGCACGAAATGTGTAGATCACCTAGATGGGGAAGAAAACAGGCAGTGCAAATAATAATCAGACCCAGTCTGCCTTCAGAGGCACCTAACTAAAAGGAAGTCCAAACCATACGAAGAGTGGAGCCTTGTGCTCAAAAATACCTGCACACGCTGGTGCCAACGGGCAAAAAGGGGAGTCTCTTCGAGGGAATCAGGCAGTTCAGTTCGGTGAGCAAATGAAGATGAACAGAGCTCCGCGACTCAAGCGCAGCCTCCACTGTGGGCAGAAGCAGAGCGCGAGTGCGGAAAGGCGTGCTGTTTGACACAGCAGGGAAAAGCTATGGGCTCCTGCAGGAGGGCGACCAGTTCCTAGCTATGCTACTCACCGGTCCCCGATGCAAGCAGACTCAGGCTTCTCCGCGTCCGTTTCAGTTCTGGCAGGTTCAGATAGGAGCAGGGGACATCTCGTTGTCGTGTAGATTCCGCAGCAGCAGAAGTTGAGTTGGGGACGTCCCAAACGCAGTGAACCCGCACAGTTTGTTAACACAGCAGGGCAACGGAGCGGCCGTGTGTATTACAGCCAAATGTACACTCCTCACTTCAGACCTGGGAATGCCAAGTGTACGAATCGTGTGAGAGTGACAAGGACTCGTAATACAACACAACCTGACGGCGGTTACAGAGCAAGACTCCTGGGTAGGCTGGTCAGTCTGCTGGATGGCCCAGAGACACTTCTGAAGGCTTACGTGCAGGAGATGGTGAAGATGCCGAGAATAGTTGTTCCCACTATTCCAAGGGTCGAAGTACCAGTACAGGCCTTCTCGTTCGATCTGAGGTAGAAAGGGTTTCACAAAGCGACAGTAGTGCAGAGGAGCAGTCCTTCAGCGGGTCACCAGCGATTCCTCGGTTCAGTCTCATGTTTGCAGGATACTTGGCTCCTGTATCCCTTTGTTTGTGAGAACTCAGGAGGCCAACCTGGTAGTGGTGTTTCCAGCCTCCTCTTATCCACGGTTCTCTTCGCGCCAAAACGGAGAGGACCCAGTGGGAGATCTGCTCACAAAACACTCACACCATACGTGGACCTATCACGGACCATGGTGGTCCCAGGCATTCATACCACACTAGACTCTCTGGCACCCAGGATGTGTATTGGGACCAGACATCCCAGCCCACATCCTGGAGGCACAGACAAGGCCTGTAGAAGCCCGCGAAAGCATCTGTGTTTCGCAGGAAAGTACATGCCCAAATAAGGAATGCCCCGGGTCGGCTCGACCTGGGGAAGGTGAAGGGGGCAAGCCGGTCAGCGGACAGGACAAAGAGCCTCGTGGTCTGGCCATTTTGGGAGCCAGGCCACCATTTTGGGCTAAGCACGAGAAACGCGCTTAAAACGACAAAAGGAGCTCAAAAACACAAGAAACGATCGCTGCCACCAGTCCTGTCCGTGATTCACTTGCACCGATCATTTACAATCCAAAAAGAGTATCTAGGGCCTATAGAAGACTAGAGACCCAAGAGAGCAGTAACTTAGCTTACAGTGCCCTCTTGTGTCATGTTGCACGAAAGCTACAACATGATAAAGAAACTAGGGAAAACAACGTTTCCCGGTACTGACTGTCTTAAGGGCATGTCAGTTTCCCCGTAAGAATGGAGCGAAAGCCCAGAGGAGTGCGGCAGAAGGCTGCACTTCTCTGGCAAAGTCTAGATCCTGGTGAAACCAACAGCAAAAAGTTTAGGGGTTGCCACATGGAAGGAAAATTACCCACAATTAAGAAATCTTTCCTAACACTCGCCCCTCCCAGACTATGGACAGGGGGAACTAATTCACCCCTGGATGAGTCTCTTGTTCAGGTCGGTTAAACATTCTGGACAACCCATCAGCATTGCTATGTTGGAGACCTGGCCTATGCTCAATAGTGAAGTCAAAGCCTTGTAGACTTATGGACCACGTAAGCAACTTTGGATTCTCTCCCTTCATGTTCAGTAGCCACTTTAAGGGCTTATGGTCAGTTTGCACAGTGAAGTGGGTCCCACAGAGGTAGGGCATCAGCTTCGTAGGGCCCACACAACAGAGAAACATTCTTTCTCCACTGTGGACCATCTGAGCTCACTGTCCTTAAGCTGGCGACTAATAAAACCAATCGGGTGTTCCTTACCCTTCTCATCTACTTGCGATAGTACAGCTCCTATCCCAGTGTCAGAGGCGTCCGTCTGCACAATAAAAGGTCTTTGATAATCAGGGGCCCTGAGGACAGGGGCCTGGCACAAGGATTCTTTTAAGCCGTTGAAGGCCTTCTCACACTCGTCGGTCCAAGTTACCTTCTTGGGGTTCTTCGGAGTGGTGAGGGCAGTCAGAGGGGCAGCTATGGTGCCATAGTCTGCCACGAAGTTGCGGTAATACCCCGTGAGTCCTAAGAAGGCTCTCACTTGGGTCTGTGTAGTGGGGCTAGGGCAGTCTTGTACTGCTTGTACTTTACTGGGAAGAGGCTGAATCCTCCCTCCACCTACTTCATGTCCAAGGTAAACCACTGAGCCTTGTCTAATCTGGCATTTACTAGCCTTTATGGTCAAGTGTGTTTTCTGAAGAGCCTGGAGCACAATCCCGAGGAGTTTCACATGGTCTTCCCAGGTGGCACTGAAAACTGCTATATCGTCCAGATATGCAAGACAGAATTCGTCCAACCCATTCAACACATGATTCACAAGCCTCTGGAAAGAGGCAGGTGCATTTTTCAACCCGAACGGCATTACCCTGAATTGGTAAAGGCTGTCTGGAGTAGAAAACGCTGTCTTCTCCTTGGCATGTTCTGCTAACGCTATTTGCCAATAGCCAGCAGTGAGGTTAAATGTGCTGAGGTACTTGGAGGCACCCAAAGTATCCACCAGCTCATCTGTTCGAGGTAAGGGGTGTGCATCTGTCTTGGTGACAGCATTCAGAGCCCTGTAACCTAGCAGAACCTCAATTCAGAAGTGCCTGCCTTTGGAACCAAAACCACAGGGCTGGACCAAGAACTACTAGAGGGTTCAATCACCCCAAGGTCTAACATCTTGTTGACCTCGGTCTTAATGTAAGACCGTACTTTGTCTGACATCCTGTATCCCCTACTTTTGGTAGGTACACTGTCTCCTGTGTCTATGTTATGTTTGCACCAAGGTGTCAAACCAGGTGACTGTGAAAACAGGGGGGGAAACTGCCTAAGCAAACTTTTCACCTCAGCCTGCTGATTAGAAGTCAGGTGAGGGGCCACTCGGACACCCTCAAAGGAGCTATCTGAAGGACCGCTTTGGAACAGGTCGGGGAGAGTTTCAGACTCCTCTTCCCCAACATCTGAAGCCAGTAGCAGTGCTGTGATTTTGACTCTTGGGACGAAAGCCTTCAGCCTATTTACGTGGAACACTTTTGGAGCCTGTCCAGGCCTTCCAAGGTCCACTAAATAGTTAACCTCACCCCGGGGCTCCACCACGGTGTAAGGGCCTGACCATTTGTCCTGTAAAGCTCGAGGCCTTATGGGATTCATGATCAGGACTTGCTGACCAGGTGCAAAGTTGATGAGGGAAGCTTTCTGGTCGTACCAATGTTTCACCAGCGCGTGTCCTGCCTTCAATTTATCACTAGCCAAGCCCATCAGAAGTACCATCTGTTTTCTGAGCCCCAGCACATAATCTACTACGTTGGTAGTAACAGGGGGAGTGGGCATCACCCATCCCTCTTTGACTATGGCTAAGGGTCCCCGTACAGGATGACCGAACAGAAGTTCGAAGGGGCTGAAGCCAACACCCTCCTGTGGTACCTCTCGGTAGGCAAACAGTAAGCATGGTAAAAGAAGATCCCATTTCCTTCTCTGAGGTTCTTCCAGAGCCCCAATCATGCTTTTTAACGTTCTGTTGAAACGTTCCACCAGACCATTGGTCTGGGGGTGGTAGGCAGAAGAGAACTTGTAGGTGACCCCACATTCTTTCCACATAGCCTGCATATACTTTGACATAAAATTGCTGCCACGATCCGACACAACTTTTTTAGGGAAGCCAACCCTAGTAAATATGCCAAGTAACGCTTTTGCAACTGACTTGGCAGTTACAGTTTTCAATGGGTTGACCTCAGGATATCTGGTTGCATGGTCGACCAGCACCAGGATAAACCTATTGCCTGAGGATGTTTGCGGGTCAAGGGGACCAACGATGTCGATCCCTACCCTTTCGAATGATACTCCCACAACTGGGAGTGGTGCCAATGGAGCTTGGATTGTCGAGACAACCTTACCAGATAACTGGCAGGAGGCACAACTCCTGCAGTGACTTTCTACTTGCACCCCCATCTTGGGCCAGTAGAAGTGCATGGATAACCTTTGCTTGGTCCTCTTAATACCAAGGTGAAAAGCAAGGGGCACTTCATGCGCCAGCTGCATAAGGAAGGGTCTTACAGCAAAGGGAACCACCAACCTCCTATGGTCTCCTTCTGTAGACTCTGTGGGGTCACTATAGAGGAGTCCACCTTCCCAATAAATCCGATGCGTCCCAGGAGGTTCACCCTCAAGCTGGGAGCAGGCCTGTCTCCTTAGGCCTTCCAGAGATGGGAACTCACATTGGCCTTTACTGAATTCTTCCCTGTCAGGACCACCTTCTACTAACAAGTCTTTTAGTTCTGGATGGTCGTTGGGGTCAAATACTTCAGGCATCACCACCTCCTTGTCAGGCCCGGGCGATTGACCAACTTCCTCCACTGCAGTGGTAGGCGAGCTCGGGGGAATGTTCTCTTTCCCTCGTCTTGACTTTCTTACTCCTTTCGCCTTGGGTTTCCCCGTCGGCAGGGGTGGCGTATTGGTCTTGGCCAATGCTGCCCGTGTTTGAGACCATGTGCAGGGGCTATCGGCAGTGTCTCCTACGAGCCCCAAAGCTCTGAGATCATTGCCTAACAAGACCTTTCCTGGGACATTTCTCTGAATGCTCACTGGAATCTTGACTGCTGTACCATTCAAAGTAAGATTTACAGGTATTACTGGAAACATGCCAGGTGGGCCGTCAGCCAACTTAGTGGGCATCAGAGTAGCTCTGGCAACTTCCTCTGAGTCTACCAAGATAGAATCCACTACAGTTCGACTGCACCCACTATCCCTAAGAGCTGGAGTATCTACTCCATTGATCAGCACACTGTCTTTAAAGTAGTGCTTGGTAATATCTGGAATCCTAGCATAAGCCTCTGCGACTTTAGGCTCCCAGGAACCAAGGGAAACTAAAACTACCTCAGCTTCTATCCCTCTGGGGAAGGAGTCGGAGGAGAAGGATGCTCCTGTAATCTCTACTTCCTCGTAGGAGGAGAAGGCTAGATTAGCGGAGTGGACCCCCAAAGGTTTAACCTTACACCGGGGATCCCCCTTCACGTGGTCAGTTGCTCCACAAGCAAAACAAGATCCATTGGGTCTGTTTACATAGGGAGGCTTATTGTAACCAGAGTTCTGTTTCGGAGGCTGACATCCACTACCCTGTGAGATCTCTTGTGTCTTACCCTTATTTTTCTTTTTGGGGCCCTTTTGAGAAGAAGATTTATCAGATTCTCCACCCTCCTTATCTTTGGACTTTTCCCTTCCTCCTGCTTACCAGGATGAGTTTTGTCCTTATGGGACACTCGATGTGACACCCATAAGTCTGCTGCAATGGCCAGCTTCTTATGATCTATCTCCTTCGAATCGGCCAAATGCTGCTTAAGCTCCAGGGAAGAAGATGCAAAAATGTGTTCCAGCATGACAAGATTTATCATGCCTTCAAAGGTAGAAACCTTATAACTTTCGACCCAGCCAGTCAAGTTTTTTAAGGATTCGGTTACATAAGATACCCAAGTACCACCTTCCTTTTTCTTGTACTCTCGGAATTGTTTTAAATATTGGGCAGGAGTCTTTCCAAACTATAAAATGAGAGGTTGCTTTAATATTGCGAAATCAGCTTGCTCAGCCTTTGACATTTCCATATGGCACTACAGCCAGAATGGGGCAGTCTGCTGAGTAACCAGGAAATCTTATCAGCATTGTCAACTTGTTGAACTTCACATGCATACTCAAACGTATTCAGCCAGTCCATAATGTCATTCCTTTCCTCATACACACTTAGCAGATCTTTCGGAAACCGTGGATGAGAGGAGGCCCCAGACCCATGTCCGGGACCCTTGGGCCCATTTGCAACCTGAAGCTTGGCCAGTTCCAACTGGTGATCCCTGTCTTTCTGTTTTTAGGCCTGTTCGATTTTTAGTTTGGCCATGTTGAAATCAAGCTCTTTCTGCCTAAACAGCAGCTCTTGCTTCTTGAATTCAAGCATGGCCTCCCCATCAACACTGGCAGACGAAACATTAGACATCTCATCCTCCCTGTCCTCGTGGTCGCGGTGGACCAGTGCAGCGGCAGAACTGTCGGTTCTACCAGTGAGTGCAGCCCCACCTCCTTCCGCACTGTCCTCAGAAGTTGTAGCGTCAAGCTGTGCTTCTTGCCACGCCACGATTCTTTTGATCATATCCAATTTGGTGCCTTGAGAGGAAACACCTCTCTCCGCACACATCATTTTCAATGTTTCGGATTTAGAAGCATTTAAAGTTAACAAGGTATTTGTTTCCATACTGTTAGATAGGACTATGGCCTTTTAAAAGTTATACTACGGCAATTCACTACGTGTCCTGGTAGGAATAACTTGAAATGCCTTCGCTCGTGCGCAACACTGGATACCTTCAGTCGTATCCCACCGCTGTACACCAATTTGTTAAGACGGATTTCTGAACTCTGTCCGGGAGGGGCAGAGGTTCAGAAGGACAGCCCAATTTCTTGGAACAGGGTAACCTCTGGACAAGCCAGACCGATCAGGGTAGCGATCGTGGCGGTCAAGACTAGGTCTCAAGAGGGGTGAGGGTGACTGAAAGCCCGCAATGAGCACACACAGCAAGGACACTTACAGATTACTCCAAACAGGTGTTATATTAAAAATATAGACACATTTATTCCAAGGCCGTTACAATAATGACCGTAGAGAGAAATCACAATAAAACTCAAGTAAACCAACACATACCAAACCAATACAATATATATACAAATACGAACGAGTCTAACGCGTTAGACGCACGAAATGTGTAGACCACCTAGATGGGGAGGAAAACAGGCAGTGCGAATAATAATCAGACCCAGTCCGCCTTCAGAGGCACCTAACTAAAAGGAAGTCCAAACCCTACGAAGGGTGGAGCCTTGTGCTCAAAAGTACCTGCACACACTGGTGCCAACAGACAAAAAGGGGAGTCTCTTCGAGGGAATCAGGCAGTTCAGTTCAGTGAGCAAATGAAGATGAACAGAGCTCCGTGACTCAAGCGCAGCCTCCACTGTGGGCAGAAGCAGAACGCAAGTCCAGAAAGGCGTGCTGTTTGACACAGTGCGGAAAAGCTATGGGATCCTGCAGGAGGGCAACCAGTTCCTAGCATTGCTACTTACTGGTCCCCGATGCAAGCAGACCCAGGATTCTCTGCGTCCGTTTCAGTTCTGGCAGGTTCAGATAGGAGCAGGGGACGTCTCGTCGTCGTGTAAATTCCGTAGCAGCAGAAGTTGAGTTGGGGACGTCCCAAACGCAGTGAACCCGCACAGTTTGTTACCACAGCAGGGCAACGGAGCGGCTGTGTGTATTACAGCCAAATGTACACTCCTCACTTCAGACCTGGGAATGCCAAGTGTACGAATCATGTGAGAGTGACAAGGACTCGTAATACAACACAACCTGACGGCGGTTACAGAGCAAGACTCCTGGGTAGGCTGGTCAGTCTGCTGTATGGCCCAGAGACACTTCCGAAGGCTTACATGCAGGAGATGGTGAAGATGCCGAGAATAGTTGTTCCCACTATTCCAAGGGTCGAACTACCAGTACTGTGAAGGGTTTTGACCCATGCTGAATCAATAGACTGGGTAGATGTGGGGATGAGCTGTCGCCGCCCATCATTCCATCCCAGAGTCCAGGAGAACCATGCAGTTGTGCGCTTACCAAAAGCGCCAGGGGTGAAAGGTGGTGCCAAAGGAAAAATAGCAGCACCTGTCAGAGCAAAAGTGCTTTTAAATCACCTCTGTTTCTTTGAGTGCAAGCTCCAAATGTCCATTCCAACCTTTGCAAGATAGCTGATACCGGAGACCTTTGTTCAAAAAATCTGTTTTACTGATGTCAAAAATTTGCTGAAATCATGGGCACAAGACCACTCTAAAGATTCAACCTTCTTGTGGGGGGGGTTCCACATAACCACTCAAATGTAAGGATGCCCATCAAAACAATAGCAAAAATCTCCTGTCAAATTCAAGACAACTCAAAAATGGATGCAATACCGGTACTCACCACTATCAGAAAGCCGGCGTTTTAAAACCACCAGACTTTTGTGTAAAACTGAACAGATGAACCCAAACCAGGCCAAGGAAAGACTTGCTAAGAGGTTGATACAATGTAAAACTATATTCTGAAATGACTTGAAGGAAGTAATTATTTAATGTATATGTAAACATTGTAAGTTTAATTTAAACTGGGAACTAAAGTGACATTTAGCTGAATTCTGCCTGACAACTACCCCCGACAGGAGAAACCTGCTCAGCCACTCTTCCCAGGCCTAGCTGCATCCTGCTGCCCCCACCAAAAGGAGATGACACCACCAATCCATTTCCTTCCCCCAATCATGGGAGAGGGGAAGGAAATTGATTGGGAGAGGGAGAATTGGGAGAGGGGAGAATTGGGCCAATGACAAGTAGAGAGGGGCAGGCTTTGCTAGGCCCAGGCACACACCCATTTTTAAAACACATAAAAAGGAACATTGAAACCCAGGTAGAAGATTAATTTTACATTTCTGCGGAGCATTTGACGGCCGACATCCCATCCAGACAGAGACCAGAACCAGGGACCCATAGACTACAGAACTTTAAACCTAGAAAGCCCACTGCAAGCAAATGTATTCTCAGCAGGCCTTCAGAATCCAGCAAACCTAACCAAACTATTCAACAGCCGGGTGAGCTGTTTGAAATCTTTGCCAAGAACTTTTGCCGGAACGGCAGACCAGACTCAGACCGCTGTGAGCAGAACCAGAGATTTGGATAGCTGTGAGCAGAAACGGTGCCTGATTACCCGCCGAGCAGAGAGAACCGCTGCTGGATGTGTTGACCAGATCCGTGACGAGGTCCCTTCATTTCAAAATTAGGAGTGAGTATCTGCCAGAACTGTGCAGAACCCAATCTCTTAGTTAAAATAATCTAATTCAAACTATTTTAACCTAAGTAGAACTGCCTCCTAGAAATCGTGTCATCTGTCATTTTAATTTGCAAAGGTAGCGAACAAAGGTTTGCAAACTACATCTGTCATTTTAAAGCTGCGAGCTGTCATCTGTCATTCTAAAGCTGCAAACTGTCACCTGTCATTTTGAGTTTTACCTTAAATCCGAAAATCTACCTTTATTAAATCGTCCGTATCTCTTGAGACTTAGAAACGACTTGCTACTATTTATAGTGCCTCAGTAATCGTGAGACACGCACTCGCAAAATTTACTGCGATTTGAGATTTGGCCCGATTTCTTCATCTGTAAAAATCAGCAGCTTTTTGCTTCTCTTTGCTAAAATTCGTTTGCAACCTAATAACCATCCCTGAACCATTGTTAGGGCTGACCTGAACTGATTTAAAGTGTCTACCACTCACCCTGAACCTCCTATAGGGAATTAAAAGCAATTTTAGCATTTTTCACTTCCTTGCCACCACATTACAAAGCACTCTTGCCCGTGTATTAAAAAGCATACCTGTTGTCTAAGCTTGCTGGGGGGGGGACTGAATTCCGTATTGTATTTGATTGTATTCCTGAAGACTGTGTGTGTTACTTCCATCTCCTTGCATTGCATATAGGGGGGGGGGGGGTGTTAATTGCCCCCAGGGGAAAAGTGAACATATTATCTCTTGTGAAACCATATCAGTTTATTTTCTGTAGTGCATTTATTCCACCTTGCATTGCCTTGAAACCATAAAGCATTTCAGCTACCTCATCCTCTATACTACTTCTAAGTAACCAAATCAGTTTACCAGTAGAACATTATCCATTGTTGATCACTGTCATATCTAAGTGTGATATCCAATATTAATTTATTAGAAAAGTGTGATATATATATATATTGTTTAATTTTTAAAATAAACCCTTTTAAATTTGCAAATAAATCTACTTCTTGGCTCAGTGGGGTCAGGGGGATTCTAAGCGAGGGGTGTTATACAAGGGTTCATCATCCAGATTATAACTTGCCATAAAAATATATAAATAAGGGCTTCCCTTGGGCATCCCAGACAAGGCACTGACTTAGTGGGATTGCTTGATTGGAGTTACTTACAGTACAGGCCTTATCGTTCGATCCGAGGTAGAAAGGGTTTCACAAAGCGACAGTAGTGCAGAGGAGCAGTCCTTCAGCGGGTCACCAGCGAATCCTCGGTTCAGTCTCGTGGTTGCAGGATACTTGGCTCCTGTATCCCTTTGTTCGTGAAAACTCAGGAGATGGACCTGGTAGTGGTGTTTCCAGCCTCCTCTTATCCACGGTTCCCTTCATGCCAAAACAGAGAGGACCCAATGGGAGATCTGCTCACAAAACACTGACACCATACGTGGACCTATCACGGACCACGGTGGTCCCAGGCATTCATACCACACTAGACTCTCTGGCACCCAGGATGTGTATTGGGACCAGACATCCCAGCCCACATCCTGGAGGCACACACAAGGCCTGTAGAAGCCCGCAAAAGCATCTGTGTTTCGCGGGAAAGTACATGCCCAAATAAGGAAGGCCCCAGGTTGGGTCAACCTGGGGAAGGTGAAGGTGGCAAGCCGGTCAGCAGACAGGACAAAGAGCCTCGTGGTCTGGCCATTTTGGGAGCCAGGCCACCATTTTGGGCTAAGCGCGAGAAACGCACTTAAAACGTGCTTAAAACGCCAAAAGGAGCTCAAAAACACAAGAAACGATCGCTGCCACCAGTCCCGTCCGTGATTCACTTGCACCGATCATTTACAATCCAAAAAGAGTATCTAGGGCCTGTAGAAGACTAGAGACCCAAGAGAGCAGTAACTTAGTTTACAGTGCCCTCTTGTGTCAGGTTGCATGAAAGCTGCAACATGATAAAGAAACTACGGAAAACAACGTTTCCCGGTACTGACTGTCTTAAGGGCATGTCAGTTTCCCCGTAAGAATGGAGCGAAAGCACAGAGGAGTGCGGCAGAAGGCTGAACTTCTCTGGCAAAGTCTAGATCCTGGTGAAAACAACAGCAAAAAGTTTAGGGGTTGCCACATGGAAGGAAAATTACCCACAATTAAGAAATCTTTCCTAACAGGCATGAAACACGATAGACTACCACAATAGGCAAGGGGTGTTATACAAGGGTTCATCATCCACATTATAACTTGCAATAAAAATATATAAATAAGGGCTTCCCTTGGGCATCCCAGACAAAGCACTGACTTAGTGGGATTGCTTGATTGGAGTTACTTACAGAGTGGGGACTCGGAGCCGGGATATTCTGGGTTAGATTTACCATTTGTGCAGCTTAATACAGTTTTGCCAACTGACCGGATACACATATCCGGTTAGATCACCACGCTGTTTTACACTGTGAAAGCATTCCTCAAAGGAACGCTTTAAGGAAACGGTCTGTTTTGCAAAATAATATACAAACTTCTGTAAGTCAGGAAGGAACTCAAATTCCAGAATGACGACCTTGGTAGATATGAAGATAGCTAGGGAGCACCTCTTACATAAACTGTTTGTGAGAGGTGAATGGTCTGAACAGGACCAAAATCTATGGTTGCAGGAAATCGCGCAACAGGTCACTGAAACAGGGTCAGATAAATGTAGAGATCAGGGTCCATTACATGTGGCCCTGCGTGAATTATATATGGCTCCCAAAGCTAAAGATGAACACGACAAGATGGTTAGGATAGCGGCATATTTGTATCTATATATGGGAGCCATGCAGGACAAATGGGCTGAAGGCCAAGATCTGGCAAATAGTCAACAGATGGCGTTAGAGAAGGCCCAATCTGATCTGGACTCTTCTGAGCAGAGGCTGCTCAGGAGCAAGGAGTCAGAAAAGGACAGCAGACAGTACATCACTAAAATAAAGGAGGATATGGATGTGTTGCAACAGGAAAAGGCTGACCAGGATACCAGATTTCTGGCCTTGCAGAAGGAGTACCAAGAAGGTTTGGACTCCCTACTGCAGAGCCAGAAAAAGCTGGAGCAACAGGTAGACTTGAATAGGGCATGTGCTGAGCAGGTAGTCACCCTGCAAAGCCACCTAGATAGGGAGAAGGAAGAGAGCAATAAACTGATTTTGAAAGACCTGGATATCCAGGCAGAGTTTGACCAGGAGCGCCAGAAAGCTGGTGCCTTCCAAAGGCAAAGGGACGATCTGGCGGCACAGATGCAGGCTCTTAGTCAGGAAAGGGATACCTTAGGCCAGGAAGTCTGCCACCTAAAAAGGAAAATGGAAGAAAATCACCTGGCCCTCCAGGGACAGGGTGACCTCCAAAAAGAACAACAGAACTTGTTAGAGCACACCAGGAGGGTGGAGGAGGCTCTGGCAAGAAAGGAGCAGGCCAGTAGGGATGGGACTGAGGAGGTAACCCTCCTGCAGCAGAGACTGGCCCAGTACTCCGGGACCAATCAGGAGGCACAGAGAGAAAGTGAGGCTCTCTGTCAGCACAATGATAGGCTCCAGCAACAGGTAGCCATGCAGGAGAGACTGATAGAGTCTAGTAAGGCCTTAACTGAGGAACTGAAAGCGCAGGCTCTTGCATTGCAACAGGGAGCAGGGGCTGATACAGACTAGGTTCGCTGGGAAAGGGAAACGCCTGAGCATAACCTCAGGAACCCTGGTACCAGAGGCCTTCATCTCTCCCAGTCCCTGGACTCTGCCACCCCCATGTCCCCTGGCGTGCATGAGCACAGGGCCACAGGAATGGCAGATTACTATCCAGCCAAAAGTATGGGGCTCATAGGCCAGTACCACCCAGGAATGAAGGGGCGGGCATCCGGGTATGGGCACCCAAGCACAGTGCAATTTAGTGGGGAAACTCAGGAGAGTATGCCCATTAAGGGCATCCTGAAAACCTCTGCCCAGGTAGGTCAGTGGGGGGGTACCCATCTAATCCTGGCAGCAAGGAGGGATCTGAAGACTCCTCTGAGCGTTACAGGACACAGGAGACCAGGTCCCCACATTCTGCCAGCCATTCCCAGGCTTGCAGAATCCGGGAAAACCTGGAAGATCAGATGGGCACCTCTGGGAGCAGTGCTTCGGAGTCAGAGGATGAATGGACCAGGGTGACCCGAACCAAAAAGGCCAATAAGCCAAAAAGGCCTTTGCTTAAGGACCCATTGAAACAAATAAAGGCAATAAGGAGAGTCATCACGCCTTATTATAAGAACGCCAAGTATTCTGGTTGGGAACACCTGGAGCTCTATGAGCAAATGATGGAGACTTCTCATTTGAAGGATAGCAGTAGCTGCATCCAGTACGTCAAATGGACATTCTCCCCTGAATACTCCAGTTTCTTTGCGGGGCTGGAGGACCAAAACCATTCAAGATGGTCCACATATAGGGCGGCCATCTTGAAACATTTTTCTGTTCATAGAAATCCTCAAGAGGCTCGCAAGGCAGCCTACAATTTGCAATGTGGGGAGGATCAGGCCCCACAAGAATTTGTGCAAGAATTGAAGCGTGTCTTTGCACAGACCACCAGAAGGGTGCGCACGGACAGCAGAGAATTTGTCAATACTTTTTTCCATGCCTTGCCCAAATACATCATGACCCAGCTAGTGAGAGAGTTTCACGAGAAGAGGTCACTAGACTGGGTCATTGAACAGGCTACCCGGATCTATGAGGTGCAGAAGCCCGTAGAAAATAAAAGTAATGCGCAGAAAAACCCCAAAACCAACAGCACCCCTGCTGCTGCCAAGGTGGCAGAGGTAAAGGTTGCCCCCGTTTTAGATTTGGAGATGAGGGGGCCTAAAAACCTGCCTGCACCAAATAATTCACAGCCCAGAAGGCCCTCGGGCCAGTCACAGACAGGGAGCCGAGGAGGTAGTCCCACAAATGGCGTCCCCCGCTCCCCTGATTATGTAAGTCCCCGCTACAAGGGAAACCAACCCATCCTGGGTTATGTGTGGACTGCTCCAGCCAAAGGGGGGGGGATCCAGCCAAGCACCCGACCCAGGGAACTTCACTCCTAACTTCCCCCAGGAGGTCAGAAATTCACCAAATCCTGGGCAGAACTTTTTTTCCCAGGTATCCACCCAATGTCCAACCCCTAAACCATCCATCCTTCTTTCCCCAATTCCCAGAGCCCAGACCACCTAATCCGGGAGAGGGGAAGCCAAGGTGGAGGGGTACCCAAATCTTCCCAACCCAGGGTATTACCAGAGAAGGGATAGCTACCCTTCCTGGGATCAGCCAAGGGGAGAAAACAGAACCCCATATCAACCTGAGCGGGTTTCCCAACTTGAGCGCCAGGTCCAAAATATGGCACGGGATCTGGGTCACATACTGAGGGCTCAACAGAACCCTCAGATGAGCATGCCACCGCAGAATGCCCCAAACTCTGGGCCTGGTGCTCCAGAACAATGACGTGGGCAGCACCCTGATAACCCACCGGTTCCCAGGGAGGAGGCACAAGGGGAAGGGGGATGTAAAGCCTTGAAGGAAGCTTCCTTCCCAACTTGTAAACAGCCCCTGGAAAACCAGGAACTGGAAACAAAATCTCTTGCCCCTGAAAGTCTGCCACCCAAGGAGCAGAGGGGGGTAGGAGAAACAAAAGACCCAAACAGACCCATTTTGTGGAGGAGGTACAGGTCTTCCAATTTGAGGGAGAGGGATCCTCAGAGGATGCTGGGAAAAGGATCTTCTCCTTCAGAGATGGGGGAAATCCTCCCAAGGAAAAATGGTCCCAAGAGATTCCAATCCAGAGTGGGTAGATGTGGGGATTGAGCTGTCGCCGCCCATCATCCTATCCCAGAACCAACAAAACCAAACTTCCCTGGTTCAAACCCATCCTGGTGACTGCCTCCAAAAAGGCAGGGGCAGCCCAGAACCGGAACCAGGGGAACCAAAAACCGAATCAACAGACTGGGTATATGTGGGGATTGAGCTGTCGCCGCCCATCATTCTATCCCAGAACCAACAATACCAAAATCCCATGGGTAAAACCCATCCTGATGACTGCCTTCAAAAAGGGGGGGGGGCCCAGAACCCGAAACCATTTCCAGTTGCCAACTTTTTCTTTCAGATTCCCCATGCTCTTCACAGAATTCTGCCCAAATCTCTTCTCTCGCCATGTCCAAAACCAGAAAGTTAGCCCACCAGTTGTCCAAAAATGTGCATTATCTGTGCCCCCTTGAGGAGAAGGAGGGAAGATTTTATGCCCCGGTACAAGTACAGGGGCAGGGTACAATTTCGGCACTTTTGGACACTGGATCCCAAGCTACCCTTCTGTCCAAAAGGGCCTTTGATGAACTAAATGCAGGAAGGGGGGAGAATTACCGTATTCCTCTCACCTCTCTTACTGGACAACTGCAGAACTTTGACTGGAAGGAAATTCCTGTCGAGGGGACTGCAGATTTGGACATCAAAATTGTGCGACACAAGGTGAAACACCCAGTCCTAGTAGTGACTCCAGAGGGCACCCCTTGTTTACTAGGGAACGACCTCCTGAGAAGGTTGTCACCCCTAATAGATTGCGTAAACAAGGTCGTCTGGACCCAGACTAGCCAACCAATAAAATTAAAACAGAGTGTCAACCATGTTAGTTTAAATGGCACCTGCCACATGGTTGAACAAAAATCTGACCAAGTAGAATTTCACTTCCAGAACAACCAAATTCCAGATGTGACAGTAATAGCAGTAGGACAACAGACTGGTGGTGGGGGGTCCTCTCTATTTCTGAAAATCAACCTTCCTTCCAGTTTAAGGTGGTATTCCACACTGGAAGGAAACACTCTGAAATTCTTTACTAATCCACAATCAGACACTCCCACTCCTATAGTCCAGAAAGATGTAAAATCAGCTCAGAGCCTGGCTGATATTCAGCAAATTGGAGAGCAGTTGTTCATCCCTGTTCAGTTAAATGATGGGACAGACTCTGTTCTAGCTCGAATGTGTGTGAACAACGGTAAGAGCTTCATCAGCGAAGCCATGTTCCGCCAACTCCCAAAAGATCCAGCCATTCCCACATTCAAACTGATAGACAAATGGGAAATGGACCTGGAAGCACCCAATTCGAAACATCTCCTGCCAAGTAGGTGTATGCTCAAAATCTCCTTTGGCAACAAGAGCATAGTCCATAATTGTTGGGTCGTTAGAGAGATGTCACTGCCGCCTTTTACTTAGGCAGTGACATTCTCAATCGCTTTGCCATTAGTTTGGACCTAATCAACTTCAAAGCTTGGTCACGATTAGCGGATAATCCCATGGGCTTTGATGATCAAGAAAACGCATTTAGGTCAGCTCAATTGCTACCTTATGCAGTTGAAATTCAGCTTAAAGAGGAAGTCACCATCCCAGAAAGGACCCGACAATTCTCCCTGGAAGTGAAAGTTAAAAGAGGACAAACATTTGAAAAACCCTGATGCTTATATTCATCTAAATGCTTCTCTCCAACAACAAGGGTTAGGGGTAAACCCAACACCATTAGTCAACATAGAACATGACACCATTCCAATAGAGGTGGATAACAGCGACTTACAGTGTATTACTCTAGCCGCAGGCAGCATCATTGGAATGGCGGTTGATGACCGACATTTCTCCATTGATTTAGGAAATTAACTGTTAGGACAAATCCCCAAGGACTGTGTTGACAGTGACAGTGAGGGCAATACAACACCAGACAGGATTTTCACCCGGCATGGGGGGAACTTCCTGGTGTACACTTCATGCCCTTATGGTAAGGAAGATGTGACTTGTGACTTCAGGGGGGATGAGGTGATTTTCCAGGTCCATGAGGGCTGCCTTTCCCACCTGAAGCCTCCGGTCCAAATCAGCACTCTGACCAGGGACTTCTCCACCCAGCTGGAGGAGGCCGCTGAGATAGCAAAACCAGAAGTCTTTCCAGACTTCAGGCAGATGGTGGAAGAGAGGGTCAACCTAGCTGATGCCTGCGTGACTCTGGAACAGAAGAAAAAGTTGAAACAAGTTTTCTTGGATTTCCAAGATCTCTTTGCGGTAGACTCATATGACTTTGGTTGCACCGACATCCACACCACAACAATTCCCACGGACCCTGGAATGACTCCAGTGTTTGTGAAGCAATATCGTTTGCCTCTCGCATCCATGGAGTCCCTTACTGAAATAATTAAGAACCTTGAGTCCCGGGAAATAATCCGTCCAGTACACAGCACCTTCAATAATCCGGTGCTGGGAATATTGAAGCCAAACGGCCAGTGGAGACTCTGCGCCGACCTTAGGGAGCTCAACAAACGGGTCCATACTTCCCGATGGCCTCTGCCCTACATTGATCAAGGGCTGGCCCAGATTCAAGGGTCACAAGTATTCACTGCAATAGACCTGACCAATGGATACTGGGCCGTGCCTGTCAGTAGTGAGGACCAATCCAAACTGGCTTTTACCTTTGTGGGCCAGCAGTACACCTGGACCAGGACTCCCTTCGGATACCTCAACTCCGGCAATGAATTCAACATTTTCTTACATAAGGCCATGCCCGACCTGGGTGCGAGGGGTAACCTGGCTTATGTAGATGATGTCCTCATCAAAAGTTCATTTCTGGTGGAACACATAGTGGAGATCCGTTATGTTCTGACGCAGTTGAGGGCCGCCGGAGCAAAACTTTCCTTTCAAAAAGCACAGTTGTGTAGAACCCGTGTTAATTTCTTGGGGCATGAGATTACTCCTCAGGGTCTCTGTCCCCAGGAAAAGAAAGTGGAAGCACTTCAGAAACTGAAAGACCCCACAACTCTGCGGGAACTAAGGAGCCTCGTTGGACTGACTAATTACAGCAGAAAGTTCATTGAAGGCTACGCAGAGATCACTAGACCCCTGATTCATCTCCTGAAGGGGGGGGGTCAAGTGGGAATGGGGTCCAGAACCATTCCGAGGCAGTAAGACAACTAAAAAGAAGCCTCTCACAAGCGCCTTGCCTAGCTTACCCTGTCAGAAACAAGCAGTTCTTCCTGGAGACAGGGTTCTCTAATACGTGCTTGATGGCAGTATTATACCAAAAGCATGACAAGGTCAATAAAGTAATCTCCTATGTGAGCAAAACTTTGTCCTCTGTGGAGGAAAAATTCAACGATTGTGAGAAGGCACTCCTGGCAACGGTGTGGGCATTGAAGAATTACCGCCCGTTTATCCAGGGGGAACACATCATAGTGGAGACTCCACACCAGCCTCTGCAATATCTTCAAAGTGACAGAATACGGGCCGGAAATGTGAGTAATTCCCGAATTACTTCCTGGATTCTGTCAATGCAAAGCTTTCCTGTGGAGGTCAGATATGGCCAAAACAAGAAGAGTCCCCTCGCGCAAGGTCTGGCTGACTTGCATGATTGTTCCAGAGAAAACTGTCTCAAGGACGGAAGTCTAAAAATCAAGGACAACATGGAGGCATACCTTAATTCCCCACACAAAGTCTTTGAAGAAGACAAGTGTGAGGGAATGCCCACTGTCTATGTGGATGGATGCTCGTACCATGTTGACAACAACGGGGAGAAAGAACTGGTGGCCGGCGCAGGGAATGCATGGGTGTATGAGTCCCCAGAAGCCTCCCCTGGATACAAAACTGGTCCCCGAAGTAGTCAGGTGGCAGAATTGATGGCTGTGCATCAGGCCATCCTCACTGCTGTCCAACATCAACTCCACGAACTGGTCATAATCACAGATTCGGATTATGTACGGTACGGGTTTGTGGAGCACCTGGTTAACTGGAAAACCAGAGGCATGTTATGTGCTAATAACAAACCCCTGAAACATGGGAAGTTAATCCAAAATATTGATGATCTGGTCACATCGAATGGGACGACCATCTACTGGAAAAAGATCAAGGGTCATTCCAAAGTAGAGGGACCAGACAAAACTGGAAATGACTTAGCTGATCAGCTGGCCAAAACCGGGTCATCCAAGGGGATCTAATAGAAATAGAGTCCCTGTTGGGGGTAATCCAGGTCACTGCTATCACTAGGTCCCAGACAAATGCTCACAATGATCTTTCAACTGCACAATGGAGTAAGGAGACCCCTGATGCTGATTTAATTACAGTTTAGAAGGGGGATCCAATAATTGGTAAGTTTTACCAACACATTGAGGACCCTGAGAACTTTGCCCTGACGGATACCGATTATATTGGGAAAGAGGACCTAAGAGTGTTGATGAAATGTCCAAAAAGGTTCCAAATCCAAGACGGTTTGTTGGTAAGGAAATCCCAAGCTGGCCATGATCAGTGGGTGGTCCCGACCTCATTCCGAAGCCTGTTGTTAAGTCACGCCCATGATGCAGCCACCGCCGGTCATAGGGGGTTTCACACAACACTGGAAATCTTAAGAGAGGTTGCATGCTGGCCACACATGGGAGAGGACCTTGACCAATACTTGAAGGGGTGTCTTGTGTGTGCACAATTTCAGTCATCATCCCTCACACACCGTGCACCTCTCCAAAAGAGGGGGATGACACTGCCATGGTCAGATTTGCAAATCGACTTTGTAGGCCCTGTAATTCGCTCGTCTAGAGGAAACAAGTACATGTTGACCATTACATGCTTGTTTACCAAGTGGGTGGAATGTCTCCCAGCCCCAAACTGCAAGGCAGAAACCGCAGCTGCCCTGATGATAAACCACATCTTTTCCTGCTTTGGTCTACCTCAAAGGACTGAATCAGACAGAGGTAGCCACTTCACCAGTGAAGTAATGACAAAGATGTGGGAGATACTGGGGGTTAAAAGGAAGCTACACATTGCTTACAAGCCAGCTTCTTCTGGAGCAGTGGAGAGATACAACCAAACCATTGTGAGCATATTAAAAAAGTTTGTGGCAGATTCTGGGCCAAGTTGGGATATCCGATTACCTCTGGTCCTAATGGCCATCAGATCTACTTCTTCATCTGCAACTAAAATGTCACCATTTGAGTTGATGACCAGACGCAAGATGGTGCTTCCCCAGCATCTGCCCTACAGGACCCAAGAGCAGACGTTGATAAATGCCTCCACAACTCATGAGTATATGGAGAATTTAAGGAAACACCTCCAACATGCTTTTGCCTATGCTCAGCGGAATCTAGAAAGATCAGCTGATAGCATGAAGACCCACTACGACCTGAAAACCACCAGGAAAGTATATGATGTGGGAGACCGGGTCTATCTATACAATTTCCAAAGAAACCAGGCCAAACAGCGAACATTTTTGCCTACGTGGAAGAGACCGTTTGAAATTATAGACAAAATCTCCCCTGTTGCATACAAGATCCGCATCACCAAAGGCAGTTTGGCAGAAGGGGAAGACAAGTGGGTCCATATTAATCAGCTAAAGTGTTGCCATCCTAGGCACACTCTGCAACAACTGGAGGAATCCTCTGGAATCGCAGAAGGGACCGCTCCAGATTAATTCAGTTCCAACCCTAAAATATCCCACATATAGTCTCTAAAATATTATGACGCTTGTAAGCCACTGTCTCTGAATTATATCTTGTTTTTCAAAATTGGAATGCTATGTCTATTAAAGTATAAAATGTATATGTCGCCCCACTATATCAATAGTGGGGGAGAAATGTCTATGAATAGGTATTGCCGCTTTCCTTTGTCGTCCTAGGAGAAAGAAAACCTGGGGACTGGCCAAGGAGGACGCGCAGGGACCGGGAGTAAAGACCCAAGGGCCTGGGGTACCGCCCAATATTCCCATCAGGACCGGCGAGGAGAACCGATCGATCCAACTGGGTGGAGGAAAAGATGCTGAACTGTGCCATCTACAGAATTGGAAGAAGATAATGCGGACATACCAGCTCAGGGCTCAAAACTTCCTTTGCACCCGACTTCCCCTCGACTTGAATCAAAGCGTAGTCGAGCCGGGGGGTTTGTGAATGGTTTTGACCCATGCTGAATCCATAGACTGGGTAGATGTGGGGATGAGCTGTCGCCGCCCATCATTCCATCCCAGAGTCCAGGAGAACCACGCAGTTGTGCGCATACCAAAAGCGCCAGGGGTGAAAGGTGGTGCCAAAGAAAAAATAGCAGCACCTGTCAGAGCAAAAGCGCTTTTAAATCACCTCTGTTTCTTTGAGTGCAAGCTCCAAATGACTGGGGTTTGTGGCGAAGGTGGAAACTGGGACGCCATTGAAGTGTTCCGTTACGTCCCTTCTCGCCTACCAGACTCGGTCTAGTTGTTTTCAAGATGGCCGCCGCCGTTTGTATATATCACTCGGCTGCCGGCGGCTCGGCGCGTTGCAACTGTGTTTATTCCTCGCCCTGTTGCTTGCGCTAGTTTCCCTTCTGACGGTTCTGCCTTACTATTACGCCTTCCGTACTCTTCTTGTTTTCTTTCTCCTCCTCCCTTTACATATGGGCTCTTCCCCCCTTCTCTGGTTCCCGCTTGCCTTCTCCTGTGTTTTGTTCCCGTGCTGATATTCTGCTGCTAATTTATTCGTTCTAGGACTCTCATACTCCCGGATTCTCCCGTTCACACTTGTCCTCCACCCCGAGGTTACCTACCTGTAAACCGCCCTATCTATTCTCTCAATCTGCAGAGACACGCCGACCTTACCATTTCCTGGGTTCCCAGCGGAGGACCCCTTCAACCTACTACAGTGCAGACGACTTCCACAGCCCTCACGACTACCTTGGATCCAGGGTTTTTTTGCCATTCGAGTGGCTTTTTCCCCTCTGGCTGTCGCAGAGGGGAGTCACCGTGGGTTTTCTCTGTCTGGGAGTCACGGTGGCTTCCTTCCGAGGTAGACCATATCTTCCAAAAAAGAAGAAGCCTTACATAGGACTTACCCGCCGGAAGAAACTGGACTATTCAGGTGAGGAGGAAGTGATTGGGGAGGGTTATCAATCGAGTGAAGACGAAGACATAGCTGATCACCCAGCAAGTCCCGTAGCCCATAGCGCCAGTCCTGTTAGCTTGCAACGCCCAGAAGAAGACATGGCTACGCCACAACAACTGCAAGAGCTGGTGATGGCTGTCCAAACCCTCAACGCAGAAGTCCAAACACTAAAGGCTGACAACGTGGCGCTCCAACTAAGAGTAGCTGCAAGAGAACAACAGACAACTGATTTACCCCCACTACCCCTGGTGTCGGGTAAATTCGACGGCTCGGAAAGAAAGGTTAAGGAATTCCTGGAAGCCTGTAATATTCATTTCACCTTCCGCAGAAATGCCTTTTCCACAGATCATTCCAAGGTGGGTTTCATGATCACGCACATGACGGGAAACGCCTTATCATGGGCTACTCCATTGGTATCCCTATCAGACCCAGTTTTGCAGGACTATGCGGCCTTTAAGGAACTACTACTACACACCTTTTTGCGAACCGAAAGCTCACACGTGGCTAGCGAAGACCTGCTGGATGTGCGACAAGGGAGTACGGACTTACTATCCTATATCTCCACTTTCAAGAAGCTCGCTGCAGATGCAGGTTGGCAAGAGCAGGCCCAGTATGCCATATTCCGCAGGGGCTTGCGAGAGGAGCTCAAGGATGAGCTTGCCCGGATCCCGCGCCCAGGAACCTTTTTAGATCTTCAGACTGCGGTTCTAAGAATCGATTTCCGCCTGACAGAATGGAGAAACGAAAGGAAGAAGGCTCGATGTCCACATCCTTTCTTGGGTACACCCCCGTCAGCCTCCTCACCTGCATCGCGTCCCGCCAGAGATGAACCCATGCAGGTCGGAACCACCAGACCTTCGTTGACTGCCGAAGAGAAGAAGAGGAGATGTGAAGGGAACCTTTGTTTATATTGTGGAGCCGCCAACCATCTGCTGAGAGACTGTCCCGATGTGCCCCCAAGGAGATCGGGAAACGACCGCCCTCGGTAGTCAGTGGAACAGACTATCGAGGGGCTACACCTTGTTCCTACACTACACTTTCTGTGGCCTCATCTCAGATGAGCGAAGATTTGCGTCTCATCGTTATCGCCATTAAACTTCGCTTCCGGAAGACAGAAGTAGAGACGCAGGCTCTACTGGATTGTGGGGCGGCTGGTAACTTCCTTGACACCTTTTGGGCTGATAAGGTGGGTCTGCTAAGGATTGAGAAAAAAGAGGACCAAAAGGTTGAAGGAGTGGATGGTACACCCCTATGTTCGGGACTCATTACTCACACCACCGAGGAGATTCAGGTATCCATTCACCAGCATTCTGAATTCATAAAGTTTGACATTATACGGGCGGCCCACTTCCCGGTCATCTTAGGAATAGGCTGGCTCAGGAAACACAACCCAACGGTGGATTGGTCTAAGAATCTACTAAGTTTTCATTCCGCTTTCTGCCTACGAGAATGCCTTCTGGAACCAACATTCGCAACTGTAAAGACCATGTCTGCTGTCGAAAGCAGTTCCATCCATTGCATACCGGAACGTCTTTCCGAATACACAGAAGTCTTTCAGGAGCAGACCCCCATCAAACTTCCTCCACATCGCCCCGAGGATTGTGGTATTGACCTAGTACCACAGGCATTGGTCCCCTTTGGGAGGATGTATTCCCTCTCTGTATCGGAAAAGGCTGTGCTCCGAAGTTACCTTAATGATAACTTAGCAAATGGACTCATAAGACCTTCCAAATCCCCCGCTGGGGCCTCTTTATTTTTCATACCCAAACGGGATACTAAGGAGTTGCGGCCCTGTATCGACTATCGGGGGCTAAACAGAGTGACCATAAAGGATCGGTACCCTATGCCCATTATATCAGAGATTCTAGAGGCTGTCCAAGGCTCTGTTGTGTTTACTAAACTAGATCTACGGAATGCGTATCATCTACTGCGCATAAGAACAGGAGATGAGTGGAAGACAGCGTTTCGCACTCCCTATTGGTTGTTTGAATATCAAGTCATGCCGTTTGGATCAAAACATTCATATTCCCCGCCTCTATCCGTGATGTGACTGTGCTGCGTAGGCAAACGCGCTCAGGCATTTTCTACGCGACTCCACACAGAACCAGGAAATCAACACAGATGAGCTCACACAACACAGCGCGCCACAATTGGGAATATGAAACTGTACTTTTAAATTAAACCGCAAGATTGTAAATTTGGTAAAGTACATTTATTTGACATCAAATGTTTTGAGAATATTCAGCGATTTGCATTTTTATTTGCTCACGTTCCAAAAAGTTTGTTTCGAGGCACACGATGTTCCTTTGCTGTACACAGTGTCTTAGATCATCTCACAATACAGCGCCACAATTCGGAATATGAAACTGTGGTTTAAAAGCAAACGGCAAGATTGTACATTTGGCAAAGTACATTTATTGGACATGAAATGTTTTGAGAATATTCAGCGATTTGCATTTTTATTTGCTCACGTTCCAAAAAGTTCGTTTCGAGGCACACGATGTTCCTTTGCTGTACACAGGGTCTTAGATCATCTCACAATACAGCGCCACAATTCGGAATATGAAACTGTGGTTTAAAAGCAAACGGCAAGATTGTACATTTGGCAAAGTACATTTATTGGACATCAAAGGTTTAGAGAATATTCAGCGATTTGCATTTTTATTTGCTCTCGATCCGGCGGCGGGGGGTGGATTGGGGCGGTGGTCGTGCAGACAAGACACAGAAAGACTCGTGAATGGAGACACACTTATGTGGATTGCAGGGGGGCGTCCAGCGTGAGGGGGGATGCTTGGCAGGAGACACGGGGTCTGGAGGTAGACATGGGAACAACAACCCATGCTCTATAGACCACGTTGAAGTGCACATGGTCTTTGGCACCTCTTGGCCTTTATCGCTCCCTGACAGATCCACTTGCCAGCGCAAGTACCCCGGTGCGAACTGCCTTTGATAGGGCGGGGGGTGGATTGGGGCGGTGGTCGTGCAGACAAGACACAGGAAGACTCGTGAATGGAGACACACTTATGTGGATTGCAGGGGGGCGTCCAGCGTGAGGGGGGATGCTTGGCAGGAGACACGGGGCAGCACGGGCCAGAGGGGGTCATCTCTGTACCCGGTGCCCAAAAGGATGATTTATTGGGCGGCCTGCGTGAGGGAGGATGCTGGCCGGAGACATGTGGTGTGACAAGACAAGGCACAGGAAGACTATTCAATGGAGACACACTAGATTCATTTAAAAAATCAAAACAACCATTGTTAAAATATATGTTGGGTTTTATTTTAGATCTTAATTTCAATTGAACATAAATAATAAACATTACACATTGTAAAGTTCCGGTTGCAGCACATCCAGGGAAAATCCGCGGTATTGTCCACTGTCGCTGGGGAAATGTTGTCTAATGGCAAGTACCGCACAGGCAGGTATTACTCTCCGAACGCGGTGTCCGAGCCTCCCGTGAAGCCACCAAGTGAAGCAACGATAGGCCACCAGCCTGTACCACCTGTGAAAATGAAAGATGCAAACTGTATTAAAATGACAAAACTTTCTTATCACTGTCGATTCAGGTAAAAAATGTCATTCTGCTTTGAAAAAAATTCTATCTAGAAAATGCACAATATGGAACCAATTTACATGCATTCGAATGATATGTAGATGTAATTTTATATGTGGGAGACGACCATGACATAGTAGTGGCATCACTGACATCACAACCAGAGTATACTTACTCGTTACTCGGATTACGCTGACGAACAGTGCCGCGAAGTTCGTGCATAAGCACCATCATCATCCTCAACACGGTCCGTGAGAGGCAGGCTTCCCTGAACTCTGGCAGCTCGGTGATGCATTGCGGACTTGGCTCGCCTTCCGAAATGTAGGCCAAGCACCCGGAATTTTCACGGCAGCAGCAGTTCTCCTCCTCAGTTGGCATTAGCTCGCACCGATTGCACGTGCACCAGGTGGAGACGCCGTCCATGCGACATGGTCCAGGCTCTTCATCCGTTGACTGGTCCTCCCAACTGCCGTCCGAATCCCCATCGTTTTCGCGTGCTTGCCTTTCCAGTAGTTCTTCCTCGGTGTACTCGGGCTCGTACATATACGGCATTATTGTAGCCATTGTGTGGTAAAGAAAGTAAAATAATTTACAGAGATGGTACAGGTGTTCACAAGGCCTAGAAGCGGCGAAGGTAGCTGACCAGAGCACAGAAACGAGTCACAGAATACTCAAAGTAACACAGAGAGAGGAATGGAATCGAAAATCTGCTGCTGTGTGTTGTGAAACGGTGTGTTTATACTTATAGAGGAAAGAGGCGTCCTGCCATTTCCATGGCGACACTTCATTAGCTGAGGCGCAGCGATTGTTGACACGAAACGTGCTTTGGCATTGGGAAATGGGCGGTACCCGTCTGCTGATGTCAGGCTCAGGGGCGGGGGATTTGATTTAGTGCCGCAAAAGCAGGTGAGCCAGGGCGATGGGGGGAAATGATAGGATTATCATAAAATGGCGGATGTTTTCGAGTGCGTTAATGGACGAAAAGTCGGGTAAGGTCCATAGGAAAGTTTTCTACGATCTACCGATTTATGCTTAAAAACACATGGCCGAACCATAGGAACAATAAAAAAAAAGTCCCGGAACTATCCTTTAAGGTGTTTCATCAATAAATAACAAGACAATTGGGTGGACCTGCTTCCCACAGCAGAATTTGCATACAATAATGCTGTCCACACGGCTACAGGAATTAGCCCATTCTTTTGTACCTACGGATACAACCCACAGTCCATAGTTACGAGTTTCTGGGAAGAAACTAACATTCCTTCTTTGGAGAACACCCTTGTGCAGATCAAGGAGGCCCACAACACGGCCCGTCAGAGCCTCTCTAAGGCTAGCAGACATTATAAGGAGCAGACCGACAAACACCGGAGTCAAGTTCCGGCCTGGAAAAAGAGCTCCAAAGTCATGCTGTCCACCAAGTTCCTTCCTCGATGGGTTCAGCCTTCGAAGCTTTCACCCCGCTACATTGGACCCTTCGAGATAACTTCAAGGATAAATCCTGTGGCTTTCCGCCTCAAGTTGCCAAAGGGACTCAGGCGGATTCACCCCGTGTTTCACTCATCTCTCCTACGTCCGTTTGTGCCAGATACCCGGAAACAAGCATCCCCCAAGCTATGGACTTTGCCGGTTCCAACCTTTGAGGAATATGAAGTTTCTCAGATACGGGACTCCCATTATCATCGGGGACGTCTTGAGTATCTTGTACATTGGAAAGGGTATCCCTCCTCAGAAGACACTTGGGAACCGCATTTCCACATCCACTCTCCTCAACTGTTACACAAGTTCCACCGACTACATCCAGAAAGGCCGGGTGGGAGAAGCCTTCGGAGGGGGCATACTGTCACTGCCGCCGGCGACTGGGGTTTGTGGCGAAGGTGGAAACTAGGACGCCATTGAAGTGTTCCGTTACGTCCCTTCTCGCCTACCAGACTCGGTGTAGTTGTTTTCAAGATGGCCGCCGCCGTTTGTATATATCACTCGGCTGCCGGCGGCTCGGCGCGTTGCAACTGTGTTTATTCCTCGCCCTGTTGCTTGCGCTAGTTTCCCTTCTGACGGTTCTGCCTTACTATTACGCCTTCCGTACTCTTCTTGTTTTCTTTCTCCTCCACCCGTTTCATATGGGCTCTTCCCCCCTTCTCTGGTTCCCGCTTGGCTTCTCCTGTGTTTTGTTCCCGTGCTGATATTCTGCTGCTAATTTATTCGTTCTAGGACTCTCATACTCCCGGATTCTCCCGTTCACACTTGTCCTCCACCCCGAGGTTACCTACCTGTAAACCGCCCTATCTATTCTCTCGATCTGCAGAGACACGCCGACCTTACCATTTCCTGGGTTCCCGGCGGAGGACCCCTTCAACCTACTACAGTGCAGACGACTTCCACAGCCCTCACGACTACCT
The DNA here is from genome assembly GCF_040938575.1 of Ambystoma mexicanum. Classification (NCBI taxonomy): domain Eukaryota; kingdom Metazoa; phylum Chordata; class Amphibia; order Caudata; family Ambystomatidae; genus Ambystoma; species Ambystoma mexicanum. Next base: position 277,932,635 of record NC_090934.1, read on the forward strand.
TGGATCCAGGGGTTTTTTGGCATTCGAGTGGCTTTTTCCCCTCTGGCTGTCGCAGAGGGGAGTCACCGTGGGTTTTCTCTGTCTGGGAGTCACGGTGGCTTCCTTCCGAGGTAGACCATATCTTCCAAAAAAGAAGAAGCCTTACATAGGACTTACCCGCCGGAAGAAACTGGACTATTCAGGTGAGGAGGAAGTGATTGGGGAGGGTTATCAATCGAGTGAAGACGAAGACATAGCTGATCACCCAGCAAGTCCCGTAGCCCATAGCGCCAGTCCTGTTAGCTTGCAACGCCCAGAAGAAGACATGGCTACGCCACAACAACTGCAAGAGCTGGTGATGGCTGTCCAAACCCTCAACGCAGAAGTCCAAACACTAAAGGCTGACAACGTGGCGCTCCAACTAAGAGTAGCTGCAAGAGAACAACAGACAACTGATTTACCCCCACTACCCCTGGTGTCGGGTAAATTCGACGGCTCGGAAAGAAAGGTTAAGGAATTCCTGGAAGCCTGTAATATTCATTTCACCTTCCGCAGAAATGCCTTTTCCACAGATCATTCCAAGGTGGGTTTCATGATCACGCACATGACGGGAAACGCCTTATCATGGGCTACTCCATTGGTATCCCTATCAGACCCAGTTTTGCAGGACTATGCGGCCTTTAAGGAACTACTACTACACACCTTTTTGCGAACCGAAAGCTCACACGTGGCTAGCGAAGACCTGCTGGATGTGCGACAAGGGAGTACGGACTTACTATCCTATATCTCCACTTTCAAGAAGCTCGCTGCAGATGCAGGTTGGCAAGAGCAGGCCCAGTATGCCATATTCCGCAGGGGCTTGCGAGAGGAGCTCAAGGATGAGCTTGCCCGGATCCCGCGCCCAGGAACCTTTTTAGATCTTCAGACTGCGGTTCTAAGAATCGATTTCCGCCTGACAGAACGGAGAAACGAAAGGAAGAAGGCTCGAGGTCCACATCCTTTCTTGGGTACACCCCCGTCAGCCTCCTCACCTGCATCGCGTCCCGCCAGAGATGAACCCATGCAGGTCGGAACCACCAGACCTTCGTTGACTGCCGAAGAGAAGAAGAGGAGATGTGAAGGGAACCTTTGTTTATATTGTTGAGCCGCCAACCATCTGCTGAGAGACTGTCCCGATGTGCCCCCAAGGAGATCGGGAAACGACCGCCCTCGGTAGTCAGTGGAACAGACTATCGAGGGGCTACACCTTGTTCCTACACTACACTTTCTGTGGCCTCATCTCAGATGAGCGAAGATTTGCGTCTCATCGTTATCGCCATTAAACTTTGCTTCCGGAAGACAGAAGTAGAGACGCAGGCTCTACTGGATTGTGGGGCGGCAGGTAACTTCCTTGACACCTTTTGGGCTGATAAGGTGGGTCTGCTAAGGATTGAGAAAAAAGAGGACCAAAAGGTTGAAGGAGTGGATGGTACACTCCTATGTTCGGGACTCATTACTCACACCACCGAGGAGATTCAGGTATCCATTCACCAGCATTCTGAATTCATAAAGTTTGACATTATACGGGCGGCCCACTTCCCGGTCATCTTAGGAATAGGCTGGCTCAGGAAACACAACCCAACGGTGGATTGGTCTAAGAATCTACTAAGTTTTCATTCCGCTTTCTGCCTACGAGAATGCCTTCTGGAACCAACATTCGCAACTGTAAAGACCATGTCTGCTGTCGAAAGCAGTTCCATCCATTGCATACCGGAACGTCTTTCCGAATACACAGAAGTCTTTCAGGAGCAGACCCCCATCAAACTTCCTCCACATCGCCCCGAGGATTGTGGTATTGACCTAGTACCACAGGCATTGGTCCCCTTTGGGAGGATGTATTCCCTCTCTGTATCGGAAAAGGCTGTGCTCCGAAGTTACCTTAAAGATAACTTAGCAAATGGACTCATAAGACCTTCCAAATCCCCCGCTGGGGCCTCTTTATTTTTCATACCCAAACGGGATACTAAGGAGTTGCGGCCCTGTATCGACTATCGGGGGCTAAACAGAGTGACCATAAAGGATCGGTACCCTATGCCCATTATATCAGAGATTCTAGAGGCTGTCCAAGGCTCTGTTGTGTTTACTAAACTAGATCTACGGAATGCGTATCATCTACTGCGCATAAGAACAGGAGATGAGTGGAAGACAGCGTTTCGCACTCCCTATTGGTTGTTTGAATATCAAGTCATGCCGTTTGGATCAAAACATTCATATTCCCCGCCTCTATCCGTGATGTGACTGTGCTGCGTAGGCAAACGCGCCCAGGCATTTTCTACGCGACTCCACACAGAACCAGGAAATCAACACAGATGAGCTCACACAACACAGCGCGCCACAATTGGGAATATGAAACTGTACTTTTAAATTAAACCGCAAGATTGTAAATTTGGTAAAGTACATTTATTTGACATCAAATGTTTTGAGAATATTCAGCGATTTGCATTTTTATTTGCTCACGTTCCAAAAAGTTTGTTTCGAGGCACACGATGTTCCTTTGCTGTACACAGGGTCTTAGATCATCTCACAATACAGCGCCACAATTCGGAATATGAAACTGTGGTTTAAAAGCAAACGGCAAGATTGTACATTTGGCAAAGTACATTTATTGGACATGAAATGTTTTGAGAATATTCAGCGATTTGCATTTTTATTTGCTCACGTTCCAAAAAGTTCGTTTCGAGGCACACGATGTTCCTTTGCTGTACACAGGGTCTTAGATCATCTCACAATACAGCGCCACAATTCGGAATATGAAACTGTGGTTTAAAAGCAAACGGCAAGATTGTACATTTGGCAAAGTACATTTATTGGACATCAAAGGTTTAGAGAATATTCAGCGATTTGCATTTTTATTTGCTCTCGATCCGGCGGCGGGGGGTGGATTGGGGCAGTGGTCGTGCAGACAAGACACAGGAAGACTCGTGAATGGAGACACACTTATGTGGATTGCAGGGGGGCGTCCAGCGTGAGGGGGGATGCTTGGCAGGAGACACGGGGTCTGGAGGTAGACATGGGAACAACAACCCATGCTCTATAGACCACGTTGAAGTGCACATGGTCTTTGGCACCTCTTGGCCTTTATCGCTCCCTGACAGCTCCACTTGCCAGCGCAAGTACCCCGGTGCGAACTGCCTTTGATAGGGCAGGGGGTGGATTGGGGCGGTGGTCGTGCAGACAAGACACAGGAAGACTCGTGAATGGAGACACACTTATGTGGATTGCAGGGGGGCGTCCAGCGTGAGGGGGGATGCTTGGCAGGAGACACGGGGCGGCACGGGCCAGAGGGGGTCATCTCTGTACCCGGTGCCCAAAAGGATGATTTATTGGGCGGCCTGCGTGAGGGAGGATGCTGGCCGGAGACATGTGGTGTGACAAGACAAGGCACAGGAAGACTATTCAATGGAGACACACTAGATTCATTTAAAAAATCAAAACAACCATTGTTAAAATATATGTTGGGTTTTATTTTAGATCTTAATTTCAATTGAACATAAATAATAAACATTACACATTGTAAAGTTCCGGTTGCAGCACATCCAGGGAAAATCCGCGGTATTGTCCACTGTCGCTGGGGAAATGTTGTCTAATGGCAAGTACCGCACAGGCAGGTATTACTCTCCGAACGCGGTGTCCGAGCCTCCCGTGAAGCCACCAAGTGAAGCAACGATAGGCCACCAGCCTGTACCACCTGTGAAAATGAAAGATGCAAACTGTATTAAAATGACAAAACTTTCTTATCACTGTCGATTCAGGTAAAAAATGTCATTCTGCTTTGAAAAAAATTCTATCTAGAAAATGCACAATATGGAACCAATTTACATGCATTCGAATGATATGTAGATGTAATTTTATATGTGGGAGACGACCATGACATAGTAGTGGCATCACTGACATCACAACCAGAGTATACTTACTCGTTACTCGGATTACGCGGACGAACAGTGCCGCGAAGTTCGTGCATAAGCACCATCATCATCCTCAACACGGTCCGTGAGAGGCAGGCTTCCCTGAACTCTGGCAGCTCGGTGATGCATTGCGGACTTGGCTCGCCTTCCGAAATGTAGGCCAAGCACCCGGAATTTTCACGGCAGCAGCAGTTCTCCTCCTCAGTTGGCATTAGCTCGCACCGATTGCACGTGCACCAGGTGGAGACGCCGTCCATGCGACATGGTCCAGGCTCTTCATCCGTTGACTGGTCCTCCCAACTGCCGTCCGAATCCCCATCGTTTTCGGGTGCTTGCCTTTCCAGTAGTTCTTCCTCGGTGTACTCGGGCTCGTACATATACGGCATTATTGTAGCCATTGTGTGGTAAAGAAAGTAACATAATTTACAGAGATGGTACAGGTGTTCACAAGGCCTAGAAGCGGCGAAGGTAGCTGACCAGAGCACAGAAACGAGTCACAGAATACTCAAAGTAACACAGAGAGAGGAATGGAATCGAAAATCTGCTGCTGTGTGTTGTGAAACGGTGTGTTTATACTTATAGAGGAAAGAGGCGTCCTGCCATTTCCATGGCGACACTTCATTAGCTGAGGCGCAGCGATTGTTGACACGAAACGTGCTTTGGCATTGGGAAATGGGCGGTACCCGTCTGCTGATGTCAGGCTCAGGGGCGGGGGATTTAATTTAGTGCCGCAAAAGCAGGTGAGTCAGGGCGATGGGGGGAAATGATAGGATTATCATAAAATGGCGGATGTTTTCGAGTGCGTTAATGGACGAAAAGTCGGGTAAGGTCCATAGGAAAGTTTTCTACGATCTACCGATTTATGCTTAAAAACACATGGCCGAACCATAGGAACAATAAAAAAAAAGTCCCGGAACTATCCTTTAAGGTGTTTCATCAATAAATAACAAGACAATTGGGTGGACCTGCTTCCCACAGCAGAATTTGCATACAATAATGCTGTCCACACGGCTACAGGAATTAGCCCATTCTTTTGTACCTACGGATACAACCCACAGTCCATAGTTACGAGTTTCTGGGAAGAAACTAACATTCCTTCTTTGGAGAACACCCTTGTGCAGATCAAGGAGGCCCACAACACGGCCCGTCAGAGCCTCTCTAAGGCTAGCAGACATTATAAGGAGCAGACCGACAAACACCGGAGTCAAGTTCCGGCCTGGAACAAGGGCTCCAAAGTCATGCTGTCCACCAAGTTCCTTCCTCGATGGGTTCAGCCTTCGAAGCTTTCACCCCGCTACATTGGACCCTTCGAGATAACTTCAAGGATAAATCCTGTGGCTTTCCGCCTCAAGTTGCCAAAGGGACTCAGGCGGATTCACCCCGTGTTTCACTCATCTCTCCTACGTCCGTTTGTGCCAGATACCCGGAAACAAGCATCCCCCAAGCTATGGACTTTGCCGGTTCCAACCTTTGAGGAATATGAAGTTTCTCAGATACGGGACTCCCGTTATCATCGGGGACGTCTTGAGTATCTTGTACATTGGAAAGGGTATCCCTCCTCAGAAGACACTTGGGAACCGCATTTCCACATCCACTCTCCTCAACTGTTACACAAGTTCCACCGACTACATCCAGAAAGGCCGGGTGGGAGAAGCCTTCGGAGGGGGCATACTGTCACTGCCGCCGGCGACTGGGGTTTGTGGCGAAGGTGGAAACTAGGACGCCATTGAAGTGTTCTGTTACGTCCCTTCTCGCCTACCAGACTCGGTGTAGTTGTTTTCAAGATGGCCGCCGCCGTTTGTATATATCACTCGGCTGCCGGCGGCTCGGCGCGTTGCAACTGTGTTTATTCCTCGCCCTGTTGCTTGCGCTAGTTTCCCTTCTGACGGTTCTGCCTTACTATTACGCCTTCCGTACTCTTCTTGTTTTCTTTCTCCTCCACCCGTTTCATATGGGCTCTTCCCCCCTTCTCTGGTTCCCGCTTGCCTTCTCCTGTGTTTTGTTCCCGTGCTGATATTCTGCTGCTAATTTATTCGTTCTAGGACTCTCATACTCCCGGATTCTCCCGTTCACACTTGTCCTCCACCCCGAGGTTACCTACCTGTAAACCGCCCTATCTATTCTCTCGATCTGCAGAGACACGCCGACCTTACCATTTCCTGGGTTCCCGGCGGAGGACCCCTTCAACCTACTACAGTGCAGACGACTTCCACAGCCCTCACGACTACCTTGGATCCAGGGGTTTTTTGGCATTCGAGTGGCTTTTTCCCCTCTGGCTGTCGCGGAGGGGAGTCACCGTGGGTTTTCTCTGTCTGGGAGTCACGGTGGCTTCCTTCCGAGGTAGACCATATCTTCCAAAAAAGAAGAAGCCTTACATAGGACTTACCCGCCGGAAGAAACTGGACTATTCAGGTGAGGAGGAAGTGATTGGGGAGGGTTATCAATCGAGTGAAGACGAAGACATAGCTGATCACCCAGCAAGTCCCGTAGCCCATAGCGCCAGTCCTGATACAAACATTGCAAGATAGCTAATACCGGAGACCTTTGTTCAAAAAATCCGTTTTACTGATGTCAAAAATTTGCTGAAATCATGGGCACAAGACCACTCTAAAGATTCAACCTTCTTGTGGGGGGGTTCCACATAACCACTCAAATGTAAGGATGTCCATCAAAACAATAGCAAAAATATCCTGTCAAATTCAAGACAACTCAAACATGGATGCACGACCGGTACTCACCACTATCAGAAAGCCGCCATTTTAAAACCACCATACTTTTGTGTAAAACTAAACAGATGAACCCACATCAGGCCAAGGAAAGATTTGCTAAGAGGTGGATACAATGTAAAACTATATTCTGAAATGACTTGAAGGAAGTAATTATTTAATGTATATGTAAAAATTGTAAGTTTGATTTAAACTGGGAACTAAAGTGATATTTAGCTGAATTCTGCCCGACAACTACCCCTGACAGGAGAAACCTGCTCAGCCACTCTTCCCAGGCCTACCTGCATCCTGCTGCCCCCACCAAAAGGAGATGACACCTCTCTGATTAGATTAGGGGAGGGGTACCTGCAGGAGGTTGAACAAAGCACTGTCCTGGGCTCAGGCAAATGTTATATTGGGGGGGTTGTAAAATAGCTTCCTCTTGGGAGAAGTGGGAGGAGAAGTGCCTCTGGGAGCCACCTGAGCTGGAGGCGGGGACAGACAGAAGCTTCCCCCATGTGCTTTGGACCCTATACCACACCCATCTTGGCCAGAGCATAATTTTAAAAAGATGGATAATTCAGAGTACGGACTATAATAATTAATACCATTATCCTTGTGATTTTTCTGTGCACATTTTAAGAGGTGTTGGGACCCTGTGGTATGTTCTGGGGGGTTGCTAGCAGAAAATAGGTTGTTACTCCAAATGTCTGCATGTTAAAAATCTGACACTTCATCAATTAATGTCCATACTCCTTGCGCACATTTCTGTAATTTTTGGTAAATGTCCGATATTGGTAAACCGACCAAAAATCGCAAAATGTTGTAATTTTTTAATGCAAGCCCCTAGGAAGATCAGAGGCGGACAAGCATGGACCATAAGGAATATATAATATGTACATGTAATTTCAACAAATTGTGTATCTGGGAAATATGTATTTGGATCAGAAATAGATTTGTGTGCAATTTGACAAGGGGAGGTTCCTCTGACCCATAAACAGACCTCATCATGATGACAATCCATTTCCTTCCCCCAATCATGGGAGAGGGGAGAATTGGGCCAATGACAAGTAGAGAGGGGCAGGCTTAGCTAGGCCCAGCACACACCCATTTTCAAAACACATAAAAAGGAACATTGAAACCCAGGTAGAAGATTCATTTTCCATTTCTGCGGAGCATTTGACGGCCGACATCCCATCCAGACAGAGACCAGAACCAGGGACCCATAGACTACAGAACTTTGAACCTAGAAGGCCCACTGCAAGCAAAAGTATTCTCAGCAGGCCTTCAGAATCCAGCAGGACCCATAGACTACAGAACTTTGAACCTAGAAGGCCCACTGCAAGCAAAAGTATTCTCAGCAGGCTTTCAGAATCCAGCAAACCTAACCAAACTATTCAACAGCCGGGCGAGCTGTTTGAATTCTTTGCCAAGAACTTTTGCCGGAACCGCAGACCAGACCCAGACCGCTGTGAGCAGAACCAGAGATCCGGATCACTGTGAGCAGAACCGGTGCCTGATTGACCCGCCGAGCAGAGAGAACCGCCGCTGGACGTGTTGACCGGATCCGTGACGAGGCCCCTTCATTTCAAAATTAGGAGTGAGTATCCGCCAGAACGGTGCAGAACCCAATCTCTTAGTTAAAATAATCTAATTCAAACAATTTTAACCTAAGTAGAACTGCCTCCTAGAAATCGTGTCATCTGTCAATTTAAAGCTGTGAGCTGTCATCTGTCATTCTAAAGCTGCAAGCTGTCACCTGTCATTTTGAGTTTTACTTTAAATCCGAAAATCTACCTTTATTAAATTGTCCGTATCTCTTGAACCGTTTGGGCTAGGAACGAAATGTAACTTTCATTTTAAAGCTGGAATTCTAGGCTTTCCAACGGACCTGCGATTTGCGATATGGCCCGATTTCTTCATCTGTGAAAATCAGCAGCTTTTTGCTTCTCTTTGCTAAAATTCGTTTGCAACCTAATAACCATCCCTGAACCATTGTTAGGGCTGACCTGAACTGATTTAATGTGTCTACCACTCACCCCGAACCTCCTATAGGGATTTAAAAGCAATTTTAGCATTTTTCACTTCCTTGTCACCACATTACAAAGCACTCTTGCCCGTGTTTTAAAAAGCACACCTGTTGTCTAAGCTTGCTGGGGGGGAACTGAATTCCGTATTGTATTTGATTGTATTCCTGAAGACTGTGTGTGTTACTTCCATCTCCTTGCATTGCATATAGGGGGGGTGAATTGCCACAAGGGGAAAAGTGAACATATTATCTCTTGTGAAACCATATCAGTTCATTTTCTGTATTGCATTTATTCCACCTTGCATTTCCTTGAAACCATAAAGCATTTCAGCTACCTCATCCTCTATACTACTTCTAAGTAACCAAATCAGTTTACCAGTAGAACATTATCCATTGTTGATCACTGTCATATTTTAAGTGTGATATCCAATATTAATTTATCATAAAAGTGATATATATATATATATATATATATATATATATATATATATATATATATATATATATATATATTGTTTAATTTTTCAAATAAACCCTTTTAAATTTGCAAAACAAATCTACTTCTTGGCTCAGTGGGGTCAGGGGGATTCTAAGCGAGGAGTGTTATACAAGGGTTCATCATCCAGATTATAACTTGCCATAAAAATATATAAATAAGGGCTTCCCTTGGGCATCCCAGACAAGGCACTGACTTAGTGGGATTGCTTGATTGGAGTTACTTACAGTACAGGCCTTATCGTTCGATCCGAGGTAGAAAGGGTTTCACAAAGCGACAGTAGTGCAGAGGAGCAGTCCTTCAGCGGGTCACCAACAAATCCTCGGTTCAGTCTCGAGGTTGCAGGATACTAGGCTTCTGTATCCCTTTGTTCGTGAGAACTCAGGAGATCGACCTGGTAGTGGTGTTTCCAGCCTCCTCTTATCCACGGTTGCCTTCACGCCAAAACATAGAGGACCCAATGGGAGATCTGCTCACAAAACACTCACACCATACGTGGACCTATCACGGACCACGGTGGTCCCAGGCATTCATACCACACTAGACTCTCTGGCACCCAGGATGTGTATTGGGACCAGATATCCCAGCCCACATCCTGGAGGCACACACAAGGCCTCTAAGCCCGCGAAAGCATCTGTGTTTCACGGGAAAGTACATGCCCAAATAAGGAAGGCCCCGGGTTGGGTCAACCTGGGGAAGGTGAAGGTGGCAAGCCGGTCAGCGGACAGGACAAAGAGCCTTGTGGTCTGGCCATTTTGGGAGCCAGGCCACCATTTTGGGCTAAGCGCGGGAAACACACTTAAAATGTGCTTAAAACGCCAAAAGGAGCTCAAAAACACAAGAAACGATTGCTGCCACCAGTCCCGTCCGTGATTCACTTGCACCGATCATTTACAATCCAAAAAGAGTATCTAGGGCCTGTAGAAGACTAGAGACCCAAGAGAGCAGTAACTTAGCTTACAGTGCCCTCTTGTGTCATGTTCCACGAAAGCTGCAACATGATAAAGAAACTACGGAAAACAGCGTTTCCCGGTACTGACTGTTTTAAGGGCATGTCAGTTTCCCCGTAAGAATGGAGCGAAAGCCCAGAAGAGTGCGGCAGAAGGCTGCACTTCTCTGGCAAAGTCTAGATCCTGGTGAAAACAACAGCAAAAAGTTTAGGGGTTGCCACATGGAAGGAAAATTACCCACAATTAAGAAATCTTTCCTAACAGGCATGAAACACAATAGAATACCACGATAGTATGGACATTTTACGGAGTACAACAGGTTCAATTGAGATCTGTACAATTCAATATTGGCAATTAAAATGCGGAGGTAAAGAGAGCTGCACATTTAAACAGAACAAAAACATATGCTTCTTTAAAACGTGAATTCAAAATACACAGGCAGAATGGTAATATTTGGAAAGAGTGGGGCAGCATCCAGGAACAGTAGTCACTATTGTTGGGTAGATAGTATCAACGCGGAGGGGGTGGCAGTCCAACTATTACATCATGTCAAGAAGTGCTGGGAAGACTTCAGGTCCAGGACCCTCAACAAGGCCCGGCGCCTCTTGAAGGCAGCGGATGCTAAGGGGCGCCGGGGCCACTTGTCGGAAGATCAGATGAGGGGCCTGGAACGCATATCCCCAGCACTCCATGTCCAGGTCCTTGAGAGGCAGACCCGTCTGGAGTTGAGCGGTAAGTGGCCAGGCATTGCTGTGTGAGACAGGGCATGTTTCAGTGTGTTGGTTGTCTGATACTTGCCTGTATGTGTGACATAGGCCATGTACGCATGTGTGTGTGCAGGGACATCATGGTCATGCATGTGAGGCCAGTAATGTGTGAAGCACACGGTTGGTGTATGTGTTTAAATGCTACATGGGGAGCCCTATGCAGAATGGACACATGAGAGCATGCCAGTCTCTGTTCCTGGACATGGGTGGGGATCTGCTGGCAGGTGCCTCGCAATGCTGGGGGTGGGGGTGCAGGGGGACATGAGTGGGACATGAGTGGGGGCCTGCTGGCAGGTGCCTCGCAATGCTGAGGGGTGGGGGTGCAGATGAACATGAGTGGGACATGAGTGGGGGCCTGCTGGCAGGTGCCTCGCAATGCTGGGGGGGAGGGGTGCAGGGGGACATGAGTGGGACATGAGTGGGGGCCTGCTGGCAGGTGCCTCGCAATGCTGGGGGGTGGGGGTACAAGGGGACATGAGTTGGTGTTCAGTAGTGCAAGCAGACATGTGCCTTTGCTGGGGGGCATGGCCATGTTGGGTGGGCTGCCTGCGGGACATGACCAGGGATGCAGGGTAGTCCCCTGTGGTGTGGGCTGCCTGCAGGGGCCGTGGAGGGTGTACAGGGAACACCTGGAAGGACCCACACTGCCAAATCACGTGTGGGACTCCCCGGCACCCCAGTAATACACGTACCCCGCTCGCACAGGGCCAATCGCGTGTGAAAGTTCCCGCGTACCGCAGTAATACACGTACCCAGCTGAAATTGCATGTGAAACTTCCCGCACACCCCAGTAATACACGTACCCCGCTCACACAGGGCCAATCGCGTGTGAAACTTCCCGCACACCCCAGTAATACACATACCCCGCTCGCACGGGGCCAACCGCGTGTGAAACTTCCCGCGCACTGCAGTAATACACGTACCCGGCTGAAATTGCGTGTGAAACTTCCCGCGCACCCCAGTAATACACGTACCCAGCTGAAATTGCGTGTGAAACTTCCCGCGCACCCCAGTAATACACGTACCCCGCTTGCACAGGGCCAATCACGTGTGAAACTTCCCGCGCACCCCAGTAATACATGTACCCAGCTGAACTCGCGTGTGAAACTTCCCGCGCACCCCAGTAATACACATACCCAGCTGAAATTGCGTGTGAAACTTCCTGCGCACCCCAGTAATACACGTAACCCACTTGCACAGGGCCAATCGGGTGTGAAACTTCCTCGCACCCCAGTAATACATGTACCCAGCTGAAATCGCGTGTGAAACTTCCCGCGCACCCCAGTAATACACGTACCCAACTGAAATCGCGTGTGAAACTTCCCGCGCACCCCAGTAATACACGTACCCAGCTGAAATTGCATGTGAAACTTCCCACGCACCCCAGTAATACAGGTACCCAGCTGAAATCACGTGAGAAACTTCCTGCGCACCCCAGTGATACATGTACCCCGCTTGCCATGCTGGTACAGGGTTAGCGCAGCCCTTTGTGCTGGATTGGGGATTTTGATGGCTTTTCCCTGCGCAAGGGGCGTTCTTGGGGGCGTAACTGGCGCTGCTGCAGGGTCGCTGCGCCACTGTGCGCCACTGCTGGTTTTGGTGGCTCGAATCCATGAATGCCACTTGTGCGCTGAATTCTATGAATTACCCCCTGAATGTCCAGGCACATAAGTAGGTTCTCTGCTGGATCAAATCCCAAACCTCCGATCTTGTTGATCACATATTTTTGTCTTGAACAAAACTCTTCATCTCACATATGAACGGTCTTAGGTTGAAATTAACACATTTAGATAGAGGATCGAACATGGAGTTAAACCCTGAAACAATGGATCTCCCAGTTTGTCTAGGCTTTTATTAATGTTTGGTAGGATATCTAATATAGGCACCCTCCCATTATCTCTCACCAAATATTCACCTTCCAGTTTGCTGATGAGCTGCATCTCAACTGCTTTTCCCACTTTAGCCGTGATAATGCTCAGAAGTTGTTTACTGGGGTCATACTCAATGTTTTGATAACTTTATTTATTTTCTAATTATTTATTTATTTAACGTGATTCAGTTAAAAAATAACTTTACACATACTTCCATCAACATCCTTTATTTACACAAACATATATAAATGGATACAATAATTAAATACTGTTCCACCTTTCATCCAATTCATCCAGTTAAGAATGTTGTATTGTGCTTGGTATGATTGCAGGTGGTGGTGATGTAAGAGAGAGTGTTGGTGTGTCAGAGAGAATGTTATGGTGTGAGTGAGGGAATGTTTGGAATAAACGTTCCAGGCTGTGTTAGTTGATGAGCCCCTGGCTGGGTGAGGGAAGCCAAGGGTTTTCTTACCTTGACATCTTAATGTAACTTACCGAAGCTGATTAAAGTAACCGTGCTGGAACCTACCATATGTGCCTTAGGATCCTTCTTTGTTTCAGTATAACTTACCGCATTCATAGAGGTTTACTTTGTTGAGAATAAAGATACAACAGACACACTGGTGGTCCGGGACAGCTTTAAGGCCACAGTAAGAGGAAAACAGATTAGTTGTACATGTCATCTACGGAAGGCAGAGTTGGCAGAGATTAGACAATTAGAAAATGACCTAGTGAATCTTCAAAGCATATATGCCATGACTGGCGACTGGAAAGATCAATTAAGTATGCAGAAGTTATCTGACTCCTTCAGAGTGTTGTCGATATTCAGATGGAGAAGGGCCTTTTCTATCAAAAACAAAAGTATTCAGGGGGGAAACATGAATGCGGTAGGCTACTGGGTAGCAAACTAAAGAACATGGCAGAAAAAGCTCTGATCAAGGTAGTGGAAAATGACAGGGGAGAGTTTGTAATGAAACATTTGGAAATATATGAGTGATTTTGTTTGTTTTACAAGATTTTGCATGAAGTGAAGAATTCTCCAAAAGAGCAGGCTATGGATAGCCTCTTTCAGGTGATCCCGCTACCTAAGCTGTCTGATGATAGTAAAATAGCCCTGGAGACAGGAATCACAGACATGGAAGTCTCGATGGCTATCTGCCAACTACAAATTGGTAAATCACCAGGGTTGGAAGATTTACCAAGAGAGTTTTATAACGTCTTACAGAGTCAATTGTCCCCTTTGTTGTGCATATTATTCAATTTTATACTTGAGGGTGGGGGATTGTGTGTGTCAACGTGGAAAACCCGTTTTACACTAATCCCAAAGCCAGGCAAGGATCATATGAAATGCAGCAACTACCACCCAATATCACTGCCTAATGTTGATTTAAAAAATGTTACAAACATTTTGACAAACAGGCTGGATAAATCTGTAGGGGAAATCATTCACCAGATGCAGTCGGGCTTCATGCGTGAACGTTCTTTCTATGATAATATTAGAATATTGATTGACATTTTAGTACTACAAAACAATGTAACAGACAGTGCTGCAATGGTATTTTTAGACGCAGAGCAGGCCCTCGACCGAGTGAACTGGACCTTTTTGAAACACACAAGGAAATGTTTGACAATGTTTTTTTGAGTGCAATAGATTGTGTTTTGGGGCAAAAGCTAAGGTTTGGTTAAATGGTATACCTTCAAAAGAAATTAACTTCTTAAGGGGTACCAGAGAAGGTTGTCCCCTTTCTCCTTTTCTTTTCAATGTAACTGCGGAACCTCTTACGCCTAGAATAAGGAAGGAGGCAAGCATTTGGGGTATATGTGTAGGGAGACATGCATTTAAAGTATTGTCCTATGCTGATGACATGGTTGTACTTTGTCCAAACCTAGAAAGGTAGTATATTGTCTCCTAATTGTACTATGGAACATTTCACACCTGGGGTTGTAAGTGGACAGATCAACATGTGAAAAATCTAGGGATTAATTTATTGAGAAATCTGAATATGATTGTGTATTTTAATCTGGTGAGATTCATTGAGGGCATTTTAAAGGATGTGAGGAGATGGGAGAGGCTTGGGTTGGGTATTTGGGCCAAGGTCAATATGATTAATATGACGTTACTCCCTAAAATGCTTTATCTTATACAACTTCTACCATTGAGATTTCTAAAGAAAAACCTGCGGAGGATAGAATACATTTTTCAGGAATTTTTCTGGGGTAGAAGACACAGCCCCGAGATTACTCAATTCATCTTGTGTAGATGGTGTAGATGAATTGTGTAGATGGTTTTGGCTATACTGGTCTGGAGAAATATTGGAAAGGATTCTTGTTAAAAAGAATCGCCATACTACTTTGGTCCAATAAAAAATGTGGTACTGAGATGACTGGAGTTGGAGATGGAGATTATGAGCCCATATTCTTTAGATAATGTTTACTTTTTCAAAAGAAGGGTGTGTAGATGCAATAGCTGGCAATTGCTTGCCTTCGATTGAGGCTTCACGAATGACGTTGGTTTCATGGTTTGAAGAAAATCTGTATGGCTTAATCCGGCATTTCAGGTAAATATTCCAACATTATATTAGCAGAGTTGGGTTATGAAAGGGGTTTTGAAAATGGGTGATGTTTTCAGGAATTAAACATTATTGAGACACAGATTATGTTTGTTACAATCTCCACTTGAGAAGAAACCTGGTCTATGTACTATTTTTGACAATCCACCACATATGGTTTTGACTCTCTTAAAATGGATGCCTGTGCCTCCATTGTACTTTGAATGCTGGGATAAGCTATGTCGAGAGTGGGAGGTACAGTTGCAATGCAAGCTACCATCTGATCACTGGGAGTTTATATCGAGAGCTGAGAATAAAGCAAAGTTGGACCTGAACCTGAGCTTGATTCATCAGAAGGTAGTATGGCGTTTAGACTGGACACCGGTAGGTACACATTCATAAATTAGGTCTGATAGATGATAATATATGCTGAGGTTGTGGTTCAGCAGTAGTTACTTTGTTACATATGATATGGCAATGTGTGAGTGTACGTGATTAGTAGAAAAGAAATTTGGATAGGTTAGATGTGATTTTGGGTTTGGCATTTCCACTTGAGCCTTTGCCAGCTATTACCAGCAGTACTGTTATCGAAGGTTGGTAGGTGTGTTATGGCCCTGAGAAATGGCTGTTGGACAGATAAGTGATTATTGATGGTGGTTTACCAAATAATGAAGGTCTGGAAGCTGTGGAAAAAGTCACAAGTGGAACATTGGATTTGTGAGATGCAGGTTTTATCTAGTTTTAAAAAGGTGTTGTTTGGTAGAAAGGATATGACAGAGAGATATCTTGAAATGTGGACTTACTTTAAGGAGCTGTATGGTTGAACTGAAAGTACAAATATGGGTATGAAAGATGGTTGAATCTCACAATCATCTTCAGTTATGATCTTTACTGTTTATTGATGCATTTTATATATTACTCTGCAATTGCTTGCTACGTTTATGAAAAATGAAATAAATTAATACAAGAAAAAAAGAAATAGGGCTAGTACTGAGAGCTCAGACAGCCTAATGAATTCCAGAAAAGCTTAGGAATCATATCGCTGAGGTGATAATTCAGGTAAAACCCGAACGGCCAACTAGGTGGAAGACAAAGACCATGACTGCCAGAAGTGACGCAATTAGATTAAATTCAAGGCTAGAAAATGTCACACACTTTGACAGATTCCTGGGTTGGGAATTGTGATGTATTTGAAAGGATGTAAGGGTTGGAAATGTGATGCACTTAGATGGTTTTTGAGGGGGGAGGGGAGACATACTGAGATTGATACATGGGGTGGGAGGTGTGACACGCTTGGATGGATTTCGGGGAGAGAGTTGCAGTGCGGTTGGGTGGATTTTGAGGGTGGGAGATGTGATGCACCGGGATTGATTTTCAGTGGGTTAAGATATGTGACACAATTGGTTTGATTACTGGAGTGGGGGAAAAGGTTAACTTTCAAGGGGGGGGGGGGTGTAGCGCTTGGATGAACTCCTAGGGTGGGAGATGTGATGCAGTTGGATTGATTTCGAGTGGTGGAAAGTGTGGAGCTCTTGGATGGATTTTCAGAACTTTCATTAAAAATCTGTACACAGTTCGCATGTGCTTCACAAAACCACAAAAACAAAACAAACCACAGACAATCTTGCACAACAGCAGACATTGGCCAACCGTTCGGAAATCACACTTATGCTCACCAAACAGTGTTTCTGAATTGAAGTTGCCAACAGCACATCACAGCTCTCTTGCTTTTTTTCCCACTTAACTGTAAAAACCACCCTTCTTGCATTACAGATCCACTTGAACGCATGGAGATCACAGAAATGGCATTGTTTGCGGATCAAAACCTTCAACATTAACAGTTGCTACTACACAGTTTAATGGTACTCAATGATCAATCACTGTACCTGATAAGGCTGAGTTGGGCCTTCAAACCTGTGTGTGACCTGTAGATTAAATAGGGATCACATCAGCCTGCTGTTAACTCACATCATGTCATGACCAGGCCTTCTACCTTTCCTTCTTCCACTATATAATAGTTAATTGAGGGCATTAGGTCACTCATGCCGATTTACCTCTGTCTTGATAATGTCCACGACATATGTTATTGTGATGGAATAGAAATTAGTGTTTTAACAGTAGCCACATGCAGAGTGCACATGCTCATACATGGCCCAATAACAAATGCTGATCACTGGGGGAATTAATTTTGGTTAAGGGAATGCAGGAATCTGACTGGACAGACTTTCATTTCACTCATGTGTTGGAAGCACCCAGTGCAGAGATCTGGTTGTGGCTTTAATATGGCATCCTTATGCATGTATTATGCACAGCAATACAAGACCTCAAATCTAACAAATGTAAAGGTGAGTACTCCCTCC
Source organism: Ambystoma mexicanum (assembly GCF_040938575.1). Lineage (NCBI taxonomy): Eukaryota > Metazoa > Chordata > Amphibia > Caudata > Ambystomatidae > Ambystoma > Ambystoma mexicanum. Next base: position 277,950,285 of record NC_090934.1, read on the forward strand.
AACATATGATATGATGAATTGCACACTTTGGTGGCAGGGCGAGAACTAGACACTGGAAGTGGATCTGCGTAGGACTCTCCTGTGTGTAGAGTTCCTGAGAACTGAAGACATCCCCTGGGAGCAAAGTGGACTATGAGCTGCAGTCTGCCCACATTGTTTATCTGTGAGATTGATGTATTATCACTGACTGATTTTACTTGCATTGACATTGCTAGCATGAGTTAGAACTCTTCGACACATTTTATGTGGACACGTATTTATATAATACAGTGGTGCAATGTTTGGCCATGTGTTTCACCCATGTATATGGATCACTTCACATTAGATACTGAGAACAGCTAAGGTTGCCTTGTATTGAGCACAGTGCACGCTTGAAAACTGCTCATAAAACTCACATCTGGACAGTTGCTGCACACACAGGGATCATAACAGACATCCCACCTCTACCACCATCTGTCACTGATGAATGCAGAGAAGCCAGACGGGAACACTTGTAAAATGGTATTTCTATTGCACGAACAGGCTTAGTGGGACATTGACTTACAGGTGTTCTGTCATATTCCCACAGATGACAGTTTTGCCCCATTGGTTCCTCAGTCAAGCGCATAGAACAACTGTCTAAATCGGCAGATACTTTCATACTCATGCATAACGCACACATTAAAACTTGACTTGTTCCTGACATACTCTGTCAATTGTGCATATCAGAGCTGTTATACTGGCCTTTTCCACGCGCATATATTTTTAGGAGGCACTGAGTCACAGTATGTTTAAGTGCCCTATTTCTTACAGACAACTTGAGCCCTGAGAGTGCAGCATTTTTCTCCTGCGATTCTGCTTTATGAATTGTACTTCATGTTAACTCGCAGGAGTTTATTTTTTTGCCCAAACCCCTTTTGCCCCCACATGGATTTGGGATATCACAAACAAAATGCCTCAGTGATGGTGACCCACAATATTTTGCATAACTATACTTGCAAGCTGTAGTCCATGCATGGTACCATAGGCTGATTTGCAGATGATGTGAGCATTTGCTGGTGCTATTTCATGCTAATATTCAGAACATAGAGCGATTGATCCTCGCTTTAGAGTCTTAATGGCACCACACGTCTACCTGGTGTGGAAAGATTGTGTGAGTCATTACATCATTTGCATAACACCTGCATTTGGAAAATAAAGTACAGAATGATGTAAACAGGGGGATTAGTTGTCATGACAAATGATGGATGTTATGTTCATTTTGACGACCGCTCATACAATGTCCCTGTGGGTTGCAAATTTTGAGATCTTGGACTTAATCTTCCTGAATCAAACTACATGAGATATATCTACATGCAGTTATCTTAAGCTTGATGATCATTTTGTAATGTCTTCAACCTCCCTGACAACAAATTTAGCATGTTGGCATGAATTTTCTGTATTTTTGTTCTGTATCAGTGGCTACATTTTCTCATTTCACCTTCACCCAGAATGTTTGGAAGACAAAGGATTCTGGTTCTTAGACCCTTAGACGTCACCTGTTAAGGGGTCCTCGTTTGAACTGTTGTTGACAGTGGTAAGGGTTCCATTCAGTCATGTTTACTCATTATGTAAACAGAGGGGTTGTTCACTTATTACTTCATCTCTGTATTAAAAGAAGATGTCTTCACTGGTGACTGATATCACAAAGTTGGGAATGCTCTTTATGCTCCTACCCTCTTGGGTTTTCTACTATTATTGTGTAATGGGTGATGCCTTTACTAGTCCTCTCTGCCTGTGGACAGTTTTATATATTTTTCTCTTTATAGCCTTGTGGTTACTAATAGCGTTGTTTTTCTGTTCTGAAATGCTCTGGCGGTTCAGAAACAGAAAAAAAAGTAAACAAATGCCTGTTGGAGAAGGAACAACGAAGAGACTGTTTTGCCTTTCCATGGAGGCCATAAAAATTGTATTGAAAAAAGGTAATGAACGCCATGGAATGCCATGGAAAGGGAGAAGGGACTACATGTAGTGCCTTCTCCCTTTCCATGGTGGCCATTGAAAAAAAAATATTTAAAAAGGTACACACAAAATATAGCCGCCATGGAAAGGAGATAAGGGACTACGTGTAGTTCCTTCTTAGTTTCCATGATGGCCTGTCGCAGATCAGGAGCGGACGTGCTAGCGACCGAAGTATTCCCAGTGCATCCGCTCCCGAAAAGGACCAAAAAGAAGGGCGAATAATGGATTGTTTGGATTGGGGGGTTGAGGGAGGAGGGAAGGGGAGGGAAAACACTACCTCACTCCCCGGCGGGGGAGGATGGCAGCCTTCAGCCTTGTGGTGGCTCGTAGCAGGGATCATCCCATTCCGAGCCTCCTCATTGGCTGAGTGGCTGCCACACCCCCTGTCTGGGACAAAGGAAAAGAACGTCGAGAGAGGGATTCAGGGTCGGGTAAAGCACAAGTGACGGCCAATCAGATTGAATGTTACAATGTTCCAGTTGGTTCATCTGAGACCAGGCAGCTTGGTTTCTTGTTGGATGTTTTTGGCGGAGTAGTAGCCTCCAAGGTGGCCCTATTGAAACATGTGAGATCTCTTATGCAGCTTCTCTTACTCCAAATGCTGCTATAGTGGTCTTCTCTGCCACTGCCATCAGGCTGTTGATTTTAGAGACTGCAGTGTGATCCCTGTGCTGTCAATTGGTGCATGTCACAACGTGTATGTGGCATTGTTTCCGTGCGACACATGTGCAGATTCCAAGTGGCACTGAATGCGGACAGGCATATACACGGAGCTAATTTCTTCTTCTGTGAGAACATATCCTGGCTTTAGATTTTCCCACAGAAAAGAGTAAAAATATGATTGCTTCTAGGCAAATAAAAATGCCCTTTGTGGGCTTAGGTTGCTTATTTAATGTTTTAAGCATAGTTCAGGAGTGTCGTTAATATTTGTAAACTGCCTAAACATATTTTTGATGGTGTTTTTCCCACACGCATATGCTGGGCAGCATTATTTTGAATTTTGTACCAAATTATTTTGCAATTTGGTACAAAATGTCACAAAACGCGCACCGAGGCAAGGACCAGAAAGGACCACTTTGCCACAGACGTCTCTTCCAGCCTCCTCCCAGCATTTTTCTACTTGGACTACTTTGCTGCCTTGCAAGAGGCTTTAATTGTTTGACCATGCCCCCTTTTTTTTGACGTTCCCTATAAACCTGAAACGTGCGCATACCAGCGCATGCGCACCGAGGCAAGGACCGGAAAGGAGCATTTGCCACAGACGTCTCTTCCAGCCTCCTCCCAGCGTTTTTCTACTTGGACTACTTTGCTGGCTCACAAGAGGCTTTAATTGTTTGACCACACCCCCTTTTTTGCCGTTCCCAATAAACCTGAAACGTGTGTGCACCAGCGCGTACACCCCGAGGCAACGACCAGAAAGGACCCCTTTGCCACTTCGCTGCGGCGTTGTCAGCTCGTGAGTTCGGCCCGCTCCTTAACTAAACAATTATTTAAGCCTGTCAAGCAGAGCTGTTAAAGCTCAGTGGACATATTGCATACAAGCGGTGGTTTGTTTTTGTTATTCGTAGAATACCAAGAAAAATTGAGCCACTATTTGGGGAAGGGGCTGGGGCAAGTGCAAAGGGGGGTAGTTCTATGCGAGTATCACGCAAAGTCATAACGCTCACACCAGTGACTCGCTGCTCTTCTCTTACTCCCTCACGTGATATTCGAAAGTTTTTTCCAGACACCTTTTTACCCCCCCAACTCTGAATGTGCCCCCAAGTCATATTAATCTACACACAGCTGTACCTCCATGTAACCTTGATTCAAGGTTGCAGGCTTCTGAGGCTCACAGCTCTGAGGCTGAGACTGAAAAGGTTCCAGCAGTTTCGGACGAAAATACTTGGGTACCCCCTCGTTTGCCCCCAGCTGAAACTCTGACACATGGAATTGTCGATGAGAGCCCTGACACCAGTCATGTAATACCTGATATTTCATTGTATGCTGAGGACTATGACCTCTCAACCGACTCCGAGACTTGCACTGCCTCAACTCCTAGCATCAATGGCTCTGTATTTCCAGGGTCTCCAGCTGTATTCTTCGTGCACCCTACCCCGCGTAAAAATACAGCCCCTTGTCCCAAGCCACATGCAGTGTATCCAGTGCCCCCCACTATGCTAGAAATTACCCTGTCATCGGTAAACATGACCATAGCAAGTCTCTTCAAATTGTTTGAAACGCTAGAGACAATACTGACAAAGCAAACAAAGCTAATACAAGGCATTTCAAATTGGATTGCGGAAGAATTAGCATCCAAAAACAAACAAGCAATGGAAAATGACACACGAGGTCAAAACATCCCCTTTGTAAAAACAGCAGAAACCAGCATGCGACCTGTGGTCGAGAATCTCACAGCTGTTCCATTCATTGAAAAAATCATATTACCGGAGTTACCTTCAGAGCCTGTTCCAGACCCTCATGCAGAAAATGAGTCAAGAAAAAACAACTCTTGGATTAGCATAGAGTCGAACTCACAGGAAAATATACCAGATTTAAATCAATCACAGACTGATGAAGGACATTTTGAAATTTTTGCAAAAAACAAAAAAGTGCAGCAGACCAAACAAAAGCTCACAGTGAATATGCGGATATCAAGATTAGGGATAATAAAACAACAACAACCGCCAGCAGCCCAAAAGAATAAAATAAATGGAGCGGAAGGGAATAAATTGGACGCCGCCAAAGACTGTTGCGAAAATGTGTGCGAAAATGCTCCTACCACATCTCTCGGAAATCTCACACTAACGCATCCACCCCTAAATGGCCTACTTAATGCATTAAATCAACACCAGCAATCTGCCAGTTTGGAGAATGCGATCCACACAATGTCAACCAAAGATGTTTGCCTAAAAACACTTGTAGAACAAAAAATTGGGCAAGATCCTATGACAATGAAAAAACGAATTAATGATCCAAATGATGACATGTATTATGAGCAACGTAGGCAAGATATTAGAAAAGCATATCTAAACACTTTGAAAATAAAAGAGAACATTGTCAGTAAGCAGCAGCAGCAAGAGCCACATAGAGCTACCTTGCTTGAAGTACCGTTGAGTAAGAAACAGCCATCAGTGGTTAACACTGATGTGAAAAATAACTTCAATCACAGTGAATCGTGCCCTGAGCCGCTATTAGTGAATCAAATGTAAACAATGGGCCTCATCACGAGTCTGGCGATAACCCCTTAATGCGGCGGTAGCGCTATTACCGCCACATTTAAGGGTCTGCCAGATCATGACATTGGCTCTGAGCTGGGGGGAAATCCGTGGCAAAATTGCTGATTTTCGGCGTGATTACCACCGGCGGGAAATCCGCCGGCCGTAATAGCGCAAAATTCTCCCCATTGGGCCCAATGGGGAATGAGAAATTCCCGAATGGGCCCAATGGGGAATGGGCAATAACCCTTCCGCCAAACCCGTGATCCGGCGCTAATAGCGCCGGGGGTTTGGCAGTAGGGCTATTAGCGCTGGCGCTAATTGCGCCGGCGTTACCGCCCAACTCGTGATGAGGCCCAATGTATGGAGAACCATCTTTGAAACCCAGTGAAGCTCAACTTTCTACCAAAGAGTGTCTACCCGGGAAGCCGTTGATGCACACATAAACGCACAACAAAGAAGTGAGATTTCCAGAACACAGCTACTAGGTAATGCTAGCTTAGGTGCTACTTCTTCCACAACGCAAAGCTCTGAGAACCAGTACTTAACACTAGAGATGAGAGACCCAGAATCATTAGTAAACAAGATGGCTTTACACAAGATAAGCACTCAACCCGACTGCTTCATAGTACATGAGAAAAGGGTTGGACTTTCTTCAGTTCCAACTGAAGATACGAATCACAACATTCCAATACAAGCCTCAAGACATCTGCTGCAAGAACAGACCCGCATTGAAATGTCAATCTAATCGTGCTTAGATGATTATTTGGGAAGATGGAACGCAGTAGTGGATTCAAAGGCCCTCAACAGAACAACTCAATGGCATCGGTGAAAATAGTGCCCCTGAACAAATACAACACGGTTGTGAAGAATGGCCCCACTCCTTTCGCTCAAAAGAGGGCAATGCGCAGGTCATAGATATCAAGATTCAACAACTGCGAGACAAGACCTTGAACTGTCCAAATAAAGTCAACAAAAAGGAACCAGCAAGCAAAACGACTGAAAGGAGATATTCACTGATCATGAAATGCCGTGCAGCCCCGTATTCAACATTCGACTTGTGCAGAACGAGTGTTCTGAATATATTTGGAGACATTCCCGAGCTAGAGGATGTATCAACCACAGACATCGACCAAAGTGAATTCTTGAACAATGAGGATCTTTCGATCGTACGATTATGGTTAACATCAAGAGTCCTGCTGAATGCCCTGTGGAAAGTACAGAAGGAGATATTCAAGTTGGGATTCATCATCGCACAAGATCTGCATGCCAGAGGGCAATTAGATCAACAACCCATCCAGGCACCTAAACATGTGCCTCAAATTTATCGAACAGCTGTATCTGTGTCCACTTCGTATCACAGAGCATAACAATCAGCCATTTGCCTACAGAACATCTGGCTCGCCTCCTGGAACACCCGTGGACATACCCACTTACAGTTAGAGAAAGGAAACCATTTGGAGGACTATGCCATTATAGCCTTACCAGAAACATGGCTGAGGAACATCCCTCTCTGGAACAATCATCAGGTCATCTTGATACCGGCAGCCAAGGCGTCTAAGGGCAGACCCACGTCAGGATTACTAGTGGCAGTCAAACAAGTAGTGGGCTAACTGTCAAGCCTTGGGCAGCTCCCAATGATTTCCTTCAGCTGGTAAAGATCAATTTACAGCACTTGTCCTTTGCACTAATAAATATTTACAGGAATCCGGCGAGCATTACAGACGATGCGTTCTATAGTGCTTTAACATCACTTCTAGATCTAATCCTGGCCGTATCAGATATCTCGGCCACTATTGTTCTAGGGGATATTAATCTTAATTGTATATCCAGCCAAAAACATAGTAGACCAGAGCAAGTTGAAAGGTGTATCCGGTTTATGGCAGATAGGAACTTCAAACTGGCCAATGAATCTCTTCCAGGAGACGTGCCCCCTAAGAATACCTGGCATCGTGGCAAAATGGGTAACATCATTGACTATATCTATGTAGATGGAAATTTATTCAATCTAGCTACTCAATTCCAAATCGTAGAACAAATTAACAGTGACCACCATCTGCTTTCATTAACCTGGTCATGGTCCTTACAGAAAGCCTCTAATTCCAACAGAAGAATGACACAAAGTGTGATGGTGAACAATGCCAAAACCAGATTTAGGTGGACCGATAAAACCTTATACATGCTAAGAAATTATCTAGACGTGTGCGATAAGAATGAAAATCCATATGTCAGTACCATGAACAGATACAGAACGGTGTTAAGCAAAAATGATCAACAGGCCTTTCACCACAAACACCAGTTTGATCGGGAGGTGAAAGATCAGAAAGTGGTGTGGAGAAGAGAAAAACGAGCAATCCAGCTACTACCACGTGAACATCAAGCACAACCCATCAGAAGAGCGAAGACCAAATTCAGAAATTGGACTTGTGGAAGTGCGGCCGTTATGTTTCAGGTGGATAGTGAATGCATGCTGCGCAGTATTGAAAATAAAAGCACTGCAGAAATATGGGCACTACTAAACAATGAACAATATGACAAATATAAACATAGCCAGATTAATGGTGTCTTAGAATGGCAATGGATACACCATTTCTCTGAGCTGTATAGAGATACAACCAATTTGGATTTAAATCACAAATTCCCCAGACCAACCACAGAGTTCTCATTAACATCAATACAAGAACTAATAGGATGATCAAGTAGTTCCAGAGCTGTAGGACCTGATAATCTGAGCAATGCAATTTTCAAGGCAAATCCAACTGCTTGGGCAATCATCCTTGAAAAAATGTTCAGAGGTGTTGTACAGAGGTGTTGTACACAATAGAAGCATACCTGACTCTTGGCGCACCTCAATTGTGGTACCTATATTTAAGAAGGGTGACAGATCTAAGCTGTGTAATTATAGGCCCATTGCACTGCTCGACGCACCGGGCAAGATGTTTGCAAGAATTTTGCTCCAAGAGTTTAACTCTTGGACTAAATCTGGTGAAAAACGGGACCCTAATCAAACAGGCTTTGTACTAGCATAAATTTGACATATATAAATGCTATCAAGAGCCGGGCACGAAGCACCGAACAGCCCATTTATCTAGTTTTTGATGATTTTCTCACGACCGTTACTAAAGGCTAAATTAGCCAAAGCAAATTGCCCTGAAACACTGAAAGATATCATCTATGCACTCCATTCAGAAAAATCCATACAAATAAGACTGAATGCAGAAGGGCTTCTTTCCTCAGCAATTGAAACTGTTATGGGCTTGAAACAGGGATGCATCATGGCGTCTGCATTATTTAGCTTCTTCATTCATGATATCAAAGAGGTATTTGAAGATCAACTGACATACGCACCAAAACTAAATGGTATGCCCATAGCTGCATTGTTATACGCGGATGATCTAGTTCTCTGTTCCAAGAGTCTGATGGGTTTACAGACCCTACTAACTCTTCTGACTCAATACATACAAATCAATTTGCTGAGTATAAATCTCGGGAAAACAAAAATTGTCATGTATGCCCCGAAAATAACAACTCGCAACACAAAGATTTGGACCATACAGAACACCAGAATCAATGTTGTAAATCAATATGTTTATCTGGGCATTACCATTGATATGAGCCAACGTAATCACGGTCATATACAAATATTGCAAAAGAAATTGCAAACCTCAATATCCCAAACTAAAATCATAATGAGGAGGTACGGCAAATTTTCCATCTTGCCGGCCTGGACATATTACACCCAACAATGCACCCCTGTGTTACTTTATGGTATGGAAGCAATGGAACCACCTGAGGGATACTTCTTTGATAAATTAGAAGCCTCATTCTGGAGGCAGATACTACACTTACCTCAAGGGGTACCAGTAGTGTGGATCCGTCATGAGTTTGGTCTGATTTCCTTGGCAGCAAAATATCAGTGGCGCTTGTGTGCCTTATTTAGAAAATGTCTCATGTACAATGATGCTAGAACCCTCCTGAAGACACTGTCATCTTACTTGTTCCTGTCTGATCATGGTTTTGCCAAAAAATTGTTGCAAAGCACATACCATATATTAGCTACTGCAAATGTAACAATTGAACTCCTTGTAAGTAACCCGGTTAAAGTCAAATTGCAGATCTTTACCAATGACTGGATACAAACAAGAAAACGTTGTTTAACATATAAACATTTCGATGGCAATTGTATGATAGACAAAAAATGTCAAACCATGTCGCCCTATCTAGTAAGAAGTCCATCTCTGGCTGTTAGATCAGCAATTATGCACTTAAGGTTTAACCTATGGCCAACGAGGGCGGTTCTAGCCGAAAGACACATAATTCAAGAATCAAGAAATATTTGTCGATTTTGTCAGTTGAATAATGAGAGGGAAACCTTGAAACATCTTATTATCAAATGCTCTCAGCTGGTTTCACTGAGAATGACACACTTTGCAAATCTGTACTGTTACTGTTTCTTGACTCATGTAAATCAAGATTTAAGATGGAAAATAATTGTCTCAGCTCGTTTAGTGAGAATCAGAATTGAAACTGCAAATTATTTGAATGCTTTCGAATTTATAATATTCATGTTAATGAGTCCAAGTCGACATTGAAGATGATATGAAATGAATTGAGATAAAGTAACAACTAATTACGTATCAAATTGTGTTTTAATTACTTAGTTTGCAATTCTGTAATCTTGTAAGTTTGCAAATGTGTACTCTTGTACTTTTGCATTTTGTACTTTGTATTTCTTTTGTATCTGGAAAGTGTGTTTTTAATTCATGTTGAAAAACAATTATGTGAATTTCATTTTTTTTGTAAGAAATTATTGTAAAAGTTCATTAATTAACTAAAAATATAAAACAAATGTCACAAAACTGTGAAACGAAAACATGCCCAATTTCACACATGTTTAGCTTAGAGAGGAGTGGCTGATCTAACAAATACCAAGCTGTGCTGCAAATTGAGAGGTTTTACGAAAGACCCCGCCAATTGGATATGCCATGCGTAGGAACGGGCCAGTTCCACCAAGCACCAAAGAGCAGGCATCGTGAGAAAGTCTACATTGGGAGACTAGGGGTCCTCTATTTTGGGAAATTTGTGCACAAAATGGACTGCTTGCATTCAGAGAACTTTTGGAATCACTTGATCTCGGGGCATAACACCGCCCTGACGATAGCAGTAGGTCAGGTCCTTTCAAGGCTAGGTTTGGCCCAGTCAAGCGCTGGGCGATCTGGGATCAATGCCTCCACAGTTATTACGGCTTAATATAGCTGTAGTAATTAATAATCTAGTATGGGGTGCAGGTTTTCTATTTTTCCTCTTGTTTCTCTTTGCTTTTTAGGTCTTTTATCTTTTTTCCTTTTTTTTTTCTCGCTTTTTATTTATTGTTTTTAGGCTTTTCTTGTATTGCGTTGAAATGTTTTGTAAGTTAATTGTATTTTTACTGTGGCAAATATGTAGAATGTTGATTTTTTTATATTTTGTAAAGATCTATTTGATCCAAACAAATAAAAAAAAATAAAAAAAGAAAGTCTACATTTCCCCGTGCCCACTTTAACTAACCCTGTTCATTACCAAGGCTTCCATGAAAAGGCGGTGAAAAGAACTGCATGCAGTCCATGTCCTCACTACATGATGCAATGCATGTATGGGGAACACAGATACCCCTGAGGTGTACCCTACTGAAACAACTAACCTCACTGCGTGTTTGCCAGTCCAGCCAGAGTCGCAGAGAGCGGCTTCTTACAGGCATAGCAGCACTCAGATAGTGCGAATCTAAAGCTGCAATTAGGTGAGTTCTCATATTCACAGTAATAATATTAATACGTTGTGTTGTTTAGAGCGCTTCATGATGGATTTGTCCAGTTATTAAGCACTGTAATAACAAGCGTTATTACTTCCCCATCTGCAATGGTGCTTCCGTTTGTGAAGCATAGACTCACCTTGTGTCAGAGACCAGCGCTTCAACGGTGAGCTATCTACTTGGAGCTATCAACACATGGTGTACTAGAGGAGCAAGGAATGAAGCCTGTTCTATCCAGACATTCCACCTCCTACTCACTGGGAGTCCTTTGTGATCATAAAACGTAGTCTTTTCAGACATTATTATTATTATTATTATTATTATTATTATTATTATTATTATCATATAGAGCACATAGATTCCACATTTCTATGACGCCATTCATTCCAGTCAATGCTATTACATATCATACGGATTGCAGGATCTCCAGCATCACTTAATTCCAGGCAATGATATTATACAGTACAGGGAATCCAGGAGTTATTCCAGCGATTCATTCCAGCTCTGTAATTATGCAGTGTATGAAGTCGGGCATTCCATGGAGCCATTCGTTCCAGGCAATAGTAGATTTGAGTAGATGGTTCCAGCATTACATGCTTCCATCAGTGGTCGGAGTGTACGAAAAGAAGTAGTGGAACTATGTTCCCTGCTGGCTTCTCCCCCACTCCTCACAAACCCCATCGCCAGGCCCCCTCCCACGCGCAATCCAAACTCCCAAATAAACACCTGCTATTTAAGGGAATGTTCAGTGCAGTGCACTGAAGTGCAAGCTTCAACTTCTTCCTTCACTTTTATTTTATAAAGAAACCATTCCAGAAAGGTTTCTTTTTAAAATAAAAGTGTAGGAACAGTGAAACCTCCCGACCGCTCCCGCCCACTTCGACCTCTGGCTTCCATTAATTCCAGTTAATGCTACCATACATTAGCTAGAATTAATGATTTAATTCAGCCTGTAATCACTGGAAATATCGTAATGCAGTACAGAGAATCCAGCAGTTCACCCTGCACTTCAGGCAAGCATTCGATGCTGCCATTCATCCCTGTCAATGCTATACATAATATGGAATGGAGGATTTCAAACAGCACTTAATTCCAGGCAATGCTACTATACAGGGAATCGAAGAGTTCATCCAGCACTTCATTCAGGGAAATGCTATCTGCTATCATACAACACATGGATTAAAGCATTTGGTGCTGCCATTAATTCCAGTTCATGCTATTATAGCCTTAGAGACTGAGGGAGGGGTCTTTATCACAGGATAATGACCCACCGCCAGGTTATTCCGGAAAGCAAAGCCGTTGGTCTTTATCTGGGGAAGGGTAATTATCCAAAGCAATCATGAACTGTCCCAAGGTCTATAGGGCTATTAGCATATGGTGCTCATAGCGATACATGTTTTGGAGTGTTGGTGGTGAAATAGAAACATGTATTTCAAGAGTTATGTTAATGTTAATGTTAAAGGATATTTGTACCACGCACTATCACCACCCGAGTGCTACCCTGGAACTCTGGCAGCTCTGAAAAAAAGGGCAAAGGTGGGGTTTGTTAGTGGGAATAAGCAGGAAAAGTGCAAGAGCAGTGATGTGCTGTTGGCAGCCTTAGCCCGGTGGGTCCGTTGGCTGGGCTTGGGGTATTTTATGGCCGGTAGTCGTTGTATGTTGTTGTGCAAGTCTATGTGTGATTTGTTTTGTTTTTGCACTGTAGTGAAGTTTGTGCGGATTGCTGTGTTTAGGTTTGTGGTTGTGTTTGATTTGAGTTTGAGAGGTGTATGTAGAGGGATGATGTTGTTAGTGGTTTGGTTAGTTGGCATTGCTGTCCTTGCAATTGTGTCTAGGTGTGAGGCCCACTATCGTTCACTACTCCATCCAAGCGTGGCACCCGCCATCACTCACAGCTTCATACAAATATAGCACATGCCAACACTCACAATCCCGTCCATGTCTCTATCTAAATACGACGAGGGCTGAATTGAGGATGACATCCAAGTGTGGCACATGCTAACATTCATATTTCTATCTAGAAGTGATGGAAGCTAAAGTTGAGGATGACATCTAAGTGTGGCACATGCTAACATTCACATTTCTATCCAGATGTGACAGAGCTAAAGTTGAGGATGACATCTAAGTGTGGCACATGCTAACATTCACATATCTATCTATATTTGACGGACGTTAAAGTTAAGGGTGACATCTAAGTATGGCATATGCTAACATTGTTACACCTGTTCATATGTGATGCAGGCAGTGCTTAAAATGGGCCGGGGCCTGCCGGGGCCGGGCCCCGGCAGTCTCCAAAAAGTGGGGCTGAGCCGGGGCCCTGCCGGGGCCCCGTCCCACTGCCCGCAACATTGGCAGGATGCATTATCCCGTTGCGGCCGCAGCCGCGACGGGAGATGCATGCGCCTGCCATGAAGTCAGGCGATCTGACAAAAGTGGCAGCCAACCACAGCGACGCTGTGACTGGCTGCCACTTCTGTCAGTCATAGTAACTGCATCTGGTGACCCCTCGCGCGAGAGGTCACCAGAGGCGGTTACTGTCCCTTTGTTTCCCCAGGTCGCCGAGGCGTCTTTAACCCTCGGCGAACCTGGGGATTCCTCGACATATTTCGAGGTTTATAAAAGATGGCTTTGAAAGTACACATTTCAAGCCATCTTTTATAAAGCTTTGCCGACGGACAATTTTGTCCGTAGTCAAAGCTTTAAAAAAGACAGCTTGAATTGTGTACTTTCAAAGCCATCTTTTATAAACCCGAAATGTTTAAAAAAGATGGCCTGAAAACTAGGCAAACCGTAGGGTATGCACACAAATATATATAAATGTTATATATTTGTGTGCGTACCTTACTATGGTGTGTGTACTTTGCAAGCCATCTTTATAAACGTAGAAATATATTACATATCTCTATGTTTAGAAAAGTTGGCTTGCACAGTACACACACCATAGTAAGGTACGCACACAAATATATAACATTTATATATATTTGTGTGTATACCCTACGATTTGCGTACTTTTTAGGCCACGCCCCTCCCACAAGCCACGCCCCCAAAGGAGGGCCCCCCCCTCGATTTCTTACCCCACTTAAAGCCCTGGATGCAGGCCAATCCTGATCATTCTATATAGTTGTGGCACTAACTTCTGCTAGTATGTTAGCATGTAATGGAATGCAATATTTACAGTTCACACAAGAGTGGATTTAGCTTGGTGGTCACACATCTCTCCAAGTATGCATGGTGTAAATCTAAGGCAGTCTACATTTTGGAAGGTAAGGTAGAGTGGCAAGGGCTTTCCAGAGTAGAGTTATTGTTCTACACCCCACCCATGCCACACTTACAGTTCTGTTGGTGCCTGTTTGTTGCTGGCTTCCTTTGCTTCCCCTGTGGACACCCCTAGACACATCTTGGAGCCACCAGTGCAGGAGCCACCCTTTGCCTTGGGGCTCTCAGCCGCATAGCTGCCATGGCTGGTTCAGTTAAGACCAGACAGTCAGCCAATCATGGGCGGAGGGAGGTCCGGGAGGTGGGTGGAGGGAGGGGAAGGGGGAAGCCAGGTAGAACAGAACCTGAGCAATACGAGAGGGCCTGGGCTGCATGGGGACCCGACCATGGCCACAAGGTGGCAAGAGTGGAGTGGAAGGGTCCTGCAGCTCACCTGGGGTTGCTGTGCTGGTAATGGCATTTTCCCACGGTGAAGCTGCAGGCCCAAACAGTGTAAGGCCCGAGTGGCCAATCACGGGATGAGGGAGGTCTGGGAGGCGGGCGGAGGGAAGGGAAGGGGGAAGCGGAGAGAACTGCAACCGAGCAACACGAGGGGGCCTGGGACGCATGGGGACCCTAACATGGCCACAAGGTGGCAAGAGTGGAGTGGAGGGACCCTGCAGCTCACCTGGGGTCGCCGTGCTGGTAATGGCATTCTCCCACGGTTAAGCTGCAGGCCCAAACAGGTAAGGCCAAACTGGCCAATCACGGGAGGAGGGAGGTCCGAGAGGCGGGTGGAGAGCTGGGAAGGGGGAAGCCAGAGAGAATGGGAACGGAGCAACACGAGGGGGCCTGTTCTGCATGGGGAACCGACCATGGCCACAAGGTGGCAAGATTGGAGTGGAGAGGCCCTGCAGCTCACCTGGGTTCGCTGTGCTGGGTAATGGTGTTCCCCCAAGGTGAAGCTGCAGGCCCCAACAGTGAAAGTCCTGAGTGACCAATCACAGGAGGAGTGAGGTCCAGGAGGCAGGCAGAGGGATGGGAAGGGGGAAGCTGGGGAGAATGGGAACGGATCAACACGAGGGGGCCTGGGCCGCATGGGGACCCGACCAAGGCCACAAGGTAGCAAGAGTGGAGTGGAGGGGCCCTGCAGCTCACCTGGGGTCGCAGTGCTGGTAATGGAGTTCTCCCACAGTGACGCTGCAGGCCCAAACAGTGTAAAGCCTGAGTGGCCAATCACGGGAGGAGGGAGGTCTGGGAGGTGGGCGATGGGAGGTGAAGGCAGAATCTGGGGAGAACGGGAATGGAGCAACATGAGGGGGCCTGGGCCGCATGGGGACCCGACCAAGGACACAAGGTGGCAAGAGTGGAGTGGAGGGGCCCTGCAGCTCACCTGGGGTTGCCGTGCTGATAATGGCGTTCTCCCACGGTGAAGCTGCAAGCCCAAACAGTGCAAGACCCGAGTGGCCAATCATGGAAGGAGGGAGGTCTGGGAAGCGGGCGGAGGGACGGGAAGGCGTAAGCCGGGAGAATGGGAACAGAGCAACAAGAGGGGGCTGGGCGGTTTATAGTCAAAGTTTTGAATACATAGTTTCAACATACAATACTTTCAAAACAAAAGGATCGAAAAAAAAATTGGAATGCATGTTTTTTTTGGGGGGTTTTTTTGGTGGTGTCCTCCCCAAACCCTTTGTTTTTTGGGGGAAAAACACATTTTTCTTATACAAAACCCAAAAAAAATCCATTAAAAAAAAAGGCACTCAAACATTTTTTTTCGATTCTTTTGTTTTGAAAGTATTGTATTTTGAAACTATGTATTCAGAACTTTGACTGGACACCAGCCTGGGCTACATGGGACCCGACCATGGCCACAAGGTGACAAGAGTGGAGTGGAGGGGCCCTGCAGCTCACTTGGGGTCGCTGTGCTGGGAATGGCGTTCTCCCACGGTGAAGCTTCAGGTTCAAACAGTGTAAGGCCCGAGTGGCCAATCATGGGAGGAGGGAGGTGTGGGAGTTGGGCAGAGGGAGGGGAAGGGGGAAGCCAGAGAGAACGGGAATGGAGCAACAAGAGGGGGCCTGGGCCACATGGGGACCCGACCATGGCCAAAGAGTGAGTAAAGTAAATAGACAAACTGAGTTAGGAAATTGAATGTGGTTTTATTTGTATTATTTAAATATCATGGTTTTCTTCATAAGTTAAGCATTTTAGTTGCAACTTAGTTGAACTGGAACAGGTTTACCATGAGCACCCATTAGGTGTAATGTAAAAGTAACAGTTTTCAAGAAATTGAAAGCATTTTCCAATGTTTCAGCTTTTTCTTTCATGTGTTGAAAAGCATGTTGCAGCAACAAAAATAATGTCCTCTCAGGGAGGAAGTGTCCTGCTGAAAGAGATCTTGCCTGGGAATTGCACTGTTGTTACCCTGTCCGTTTTTGAAGACATAGGGCCTCATTACGAGGCTGGCGGCCGTGGAATGAACAGTGCCAGTAAGGGACCAGCATCGTTCATTCTGGGCTGCCACATTACGAGGTCTGCAGCGGGTCCCGCTCTGGACGCCTGGCCAGACCAGATGTGCAGAGCGGGACCAGCTAGCAGACCAGCATGCTAACAACGGGCCTCTCATTAACGGGCCCGTTGTTAGCATCCTCCCAAATACTCATTGGGCCTCATTACATGGAAGGCGGTAATGGTTAACGGCCACCGTTAATGGTAACGGTGACCGTTAACCATTACCGCCTTACTACGAGGTCCCTTAGCGGGTTGGTGCTTTAACACCTGCTTTTTGCAGGCGTTAAAAACCAACCTGCTAAGGGACCTCGGAGCTAATTACGGCACCGCAAAATTGCAGTGCTGTAATTAGCGCCTTCCCCATTCCCATAGAGCCCTATGGGGCAGAAATGGGAATGGGGAAGGGCAATGGCGGAAGGGGGATTTACCGCCCCACCAACCCTGGAATGGGGCGGTAAATCCCCTTTCCGCCAAGGCGGTGCCGGTAATTTACCGGCATGGTCCAGGGTGCTCATAGCACCCTGGATCACCGCCTTCCGTGTAATGAGGCCCATTGAGTCCTATGGGGGCTCAAATGGGAATGGGGATGTACCGGGTTCGGGTCCCGAGAATGGGAATTTCCGGGCCCGCTAAAGTCGGCATGGCCCGGCAATACCCTATTTTTGGGACCCGGTACCCGGTTTGGGGGTAGCCATGCCGGTAAGAACGGCATGGCTACCTCCAAACTCCTAATGAGGCCCAGAATGTTCAGAATGCAATCAATACCACTAGGTATTGACTGCACTCTAAACATTCTGATTGGCTGAGAGGTGGTTAATTACGATCTCAATGTTTTAAAACATATTATATGTACTGCAGAATTTTAACCAGCACTTCATTCCAGGCAATGCTTTTATACAGTACATGGAATCAAGGAGTTCATCCAGCGATTCATTCCAGCTCTGCAATTATGCTGTTTGTGAAGTCCAGGATGGCATGCAGCCATTCATTCCAGGAAATGTTATAATTAAGTACATGGATTCCAGCATTGTATGCTTCCAATTAATTACACGTTCCGCTATTATACATTATAGGAACACAGTTATTTCATCTGGCACTTTATTCCGGGCAATGTTATCATACAGTACATGGATTCCAGCATGTCATGCTTCCATGTATTTTAAGCAATGCTATCATACATTAAAAGGAAGTCAAGATTTCATTCAGTACGTGATTACAGCTGTGCTATTATTTACAGGGGAGGATTCCATCCAAACATTCCTTGGAGCCATTGCTATTATATCGATACTGGGCATGCAGCATTCCACACCATTGTTCTGTGCATACATTTCTAATATAAACACATGGGGAATCCAACATTCTATTTGGTTATTCATTCCAGGCATTGCTATTATGTCAAAGGAGGGGAAATCCAAAATACAACAACCCTTTTGTTTTGTTCAGTTATATTATACAGATATGTGTAATGAAGAACCAAGTGTTTCTTCTGTGCATTGCTTTTATAAGCCTACGAGGAATCCGGGATAACAACCAGCCTTTTCTACCAGGCATTGGTATTCTAATGGTAGATGGAATTAAGAATTGCAACCTGTTTTATAGTCCATACATTGATAAAATAAAAATGACCTACTGCCGGTTCCCGAAATCTCTTCCATAAATGCATTCTGCCATGGATACAGGTGACAAAGGGTCCAATCAGAATGTCTTTCCAGACATGATACCCAGCAGTTACAGAGACTCACTGATACTTCCCTGTAAAAAATACGAGTCTATTAGGGACCATCCCCCTATTTGCCACCATTCAAATCAGTCCATCATGTCATTAATTAGGGTTTCATGACACTGTAACTTTTACACTCGTCTCTGTTAATTCAAAGAATTTGGCAAATAAAGGCTGGCTGCGCCTGAACCCACATGGCAAATCTGATGAATTCTCAGGGGACATGACACTTTTTAATGATTCTGTGATGAATACTGTAGCTCCAAGTTGCTTTGCTTTTCAGGATTTTCAGCATACCGTTAGCATTTAACTTGAACTGGTGCATGCCACAGACAGTTTGAAAATCAGATCAGCTAAATATTCACTTTTTGTAATCCCAAAAAGACATATTTGGTCCATTGCGGTATGTCCGAAGTCCCAAAACTACATGCATCTAAAGATTAGGCATGGACGTTCACACCCAACAACTTCCAAAAATACACCGGGAATTTGCATACACACAGAGTAGAAAGCAAAACCCGCGCACAAAATACACTTGGAATATGTGTAAGCACACAATATAGGCTTGAATTATGTATTCAAACTTAATATTTCCCCTCGTTATGTATAGACATATATAACATGACCATAGACAATATGTTGTGATGTGTCTCATTTCTATCTGTCCTGCATGTGATGTAATGTGTGTTCTACGGTAGAATGGAGTGTGAGAGTTCTCTACTGCATGAGGGTGGCCGGTGGATATTTCCCTCTGTATCTTACTGTTATAGCCAGAAGCTTGTATGTACGCTATTCTATAACTTAAGTAAAGAAGATTTTTTTCTACAAGAGGCTCCTGGTGCCTGTGTACTAACCTACCCTGCAACACAATGCCCTTGGAGCATGTATATGAGGAAACAACAACGTATACCAACGCATAACACATACCACTCTCACACATGCATGTATAGACATGTACATACACAGACACTCATACTAAACCTCTAGGTCTGAATACAAATATGCATGTTGGAAGACTACACTTGCAAACGCATACACACATGAAACAACTGCAAACAGTGTGTTTGTAATATGTGTACCTACATACAATACTCTCAGCAGATAGGTAATGACAGTGTGACAAATCAACTTATAGTTGGCCAGGTGTGAATATTGGTTTCTAAACCATCTATCAGCCCCAGAACCTCTAGTACACTAGAAGGGATGCAAACAAATTGGAATAACAAGCAAATTATAAACCTCCTTTTCCAATGTTGGTAACGTGGACGGAACGGCAGGCTTATCTCCGAAAAGTTGTGGATCATTAGTAAGTTGCAACACACTGAAAAAACAATTATTACCCAATGATAAAAGGAACTGTCCAGTCATGGTTTGATCAAAAATATCAACTTTATTTATATCACACAAGACAGTTCTAGCAACACGACGAAATAGAACTCACACTGTAAAGGAATGCAGAGGACAGAGAGTTTCAAAGAAGGAAAAGGGATGCACTCGGGATACTGACAGGAGGAAAGACAGTATGGTTAATAATTACAACAGTTTAAGGTTTCTTGGGTTCAGCACCAAGGGAGCAATGGGTCTTAAAATGTCTATAGGGGCCTTCTGGGAAGAATCAGGGGGACATAACCACAATGTACCTTTTGCTGTAGGTGTTCATAGTGCTTGACAGGGTAAAGTCGGTTTCAAGGTGCTTTGCAGGCTTTTGTGACAGAGTTCAAGACAGGAGTCAGCTGCGGGTATCAGGCAGCAAGATGGTTCGGCAAGCAAAGCTGGACAAAAGGCTGCAGGCTGGCCTGCACAGCGCAGCTCAGGATCAGAAATTGTTGTTTCAGTGCTGATCAGTGTTTCTGAAGCACTGGTTGAGATGTCTTGGATGTCTTTCAGCGACTGTGGCTTGTCAGCAGTCATTGATGCAGTCGGTTGCAGCTCGAGGAACTCAATAGGCTCAAAAATGTCCTTTAAGATGGACGTCGGTAGATGCTCATCAATGCACTTCTCCTAGCTTCTCCAATGGGCTTGTATCATCCTTTAAGGCAGACAGCCCAAAGTTGATGACTGTGTTGAAGGCAGCTGCTGGGTCCTTGGTTTCGGGTTCAGAGACCTTCTGGCCCTTCCTACCTAGGAAACTTCCTGCAGAGCCTAGCAGGGCATGCTCTGTGCTGGCTGGGTACAGGTTCGGGTGCGGCTAGAGAGTCCTTTGGATTTGTTATCTCCCTCTGTTCCCTGGGAGATGTTTAAGGGAGGGATCTTGCTTCCCTCTTTGGATGAACTGGCCTTCTTTCACTGGTGGACTGTACCTTCAGCCAGGGTCCAATGATTAGTTATTCTTGCTACTCATTGCAAAGTCTTCAAATGATCTGTCAAAAGAGGGGCTGAGTTCTGTTTTAAAGGCAGATGGGTCACAGTCATTGGTGTAGGCTAAGCCTATCTTAGTGAACTAATCCTGGGGTCCCTACAAACAATCTCCTGTATGTATGAGGTCATAACGACAGTGTTTTGCAACAGGAAAGGTAAAGGGGTGAACATGTGTGCTATTAAGTCCCATCCATCTTCCTGTCTGTTCTCAATCAAAGAGTCTCACTGGTTAATGGATCCCTCTGTGTTTCCTGATTACATCGGCAGGTCTCCTGTGAAGCCTGTGATGAGACCAGACTCTCTGGCTCCTTTACTTTAATACATTTATTATGCGCAGCCATGAACCCTTGGGCTTAAGGGCTCAACAAGACGAAACAACAGACAACAGTCAGAGTCTGTAAAAATATACGGATGGCAAATTCATATAAAGGTCATGATCCTTGTTTCCCAAGCAAACAGATGGGTCTTTAATTTCCTTTTCAATATATCTATTGATTCAGTGCCTCTTAGATCCAATAGAAGGTCATTCCAAGCCTTGGGGGGAATTGAAAACAAGGCTCCATTAGAGACTTTCTCAGTTCTACATCTAGGAATGGTTAGAACATTCTGATTACTCAATCTCAGTGATCAGCCACATGTTTTAGTGACCAGAAGTTCTTGGAGCTATACGGGCATTTTCCCATGTCAGCACTTTTGTGTAATAGTCAAAATTCGAAAAAGAATTCTCACTGGTAGCCAATGAAAAGCACGTCTTGCTGCAGTGGCGTGGTCTCTACGAGCGAGCCCCATCACCACCCTTGTGGCTCCATTTTTGGAAACCTGTCACCTATTGCGAACAGCTTTGTCAATACCGATTAATAAACTGGAACAATGATCCATTTTTTTCCCTATAATCACTATAGTGATAGTTTCCGCATTGTCCTGGGAAATGAGAGGTCTTAGATGAGCCAACAGCTTTGTATAGTGGGCACAGGATGACACTAAACTTCTTACATGTGGTTTCACAGTAAGGTGCTGATCAAATATTACTCCCAATGTTTTAACTTTCTTAAGTGGAGTACATTTTGCAGCTCCTAAATAGAAGCTTTCATAAGTGGAACATTAGTATGTAGGGTGAACAAATCTCCAGCAGCTCTGTTTTTACTTTGCTTAGAGCCAGCCTGTTAAGAATCATCCATGTCTCAATCAAGGCGTAGGTCTTATTAATCGCTGCTTCATGCAAATCATAATTACCGGACATAAAGCCAGGAAAACGCGCTGCTTATCATCGACATAGTTTGTAAATGTCGCACCCTCATGAGCTAACATAGCAAATAGGGGGAAAATGAATAAGTTGTACACACAGGGCGAAGTACATGCACCTTGTGGTTCACCCAAACCAAATTGATGGAAGCAGATTCAGCCTTCCTGAATAAAGCACTACTTTCTCGGTTACCGAGAAGAGAACCAAAGTGATCCATTGGGCAGATAAGGGTGAGAAATTAGCAACCTCCTTCACCCTTGCGGGCATGATGGATTGGTCCACCAGCTTGAAAGCCGCCGAAAGATCAAGTAGCATCAACAGAGACATTTCATTCTTGTACATAAGAGCTAATAACTTGGATTTTAGCTCTAGAAGAGCTGTCTCTGTACCAAAACCCCCCCGGAAGCCCGACTGATTGCCATTTAAGACTGGCTGAGCTTTTAAATGGTCAGCTATTTGTCTGTAGGCCACTCGTCCAAGATTTTCAAATGAAAAGAGGTGGTTGTGATGGGCTTGTAATTATTGGGCAGATCGGCCTACAGACCTGTTTTTTATTAGGATGGGCATAACCGAGGCATCTTTCAGATCCTGAGGAACAGTCCCAGTTTCCAGTGAGGAATTGATAAATTTGAAAATTGAGGTTAGCAGTGTGGGAGGACAGGTTTTAATAATCATGGCTGTATGGACATAATTTTTACATTTAGTAGTCTTTAGTGGTTTAATTATTAGGGCCAATTTATTTACAGAGATAGGGGTGAAGTTAAAAAGAGGAATAGAGAGGCATCTCTAAAAAGCCCAGCCTTTATTCCCACCATCGTTGTCCACTAAGTTGTTATTTTTCTTGGTAATGTCCTCTCTGATGGTATGAAGCTTATCTTACATAGCCTGATGCATCAACTCATACCAAACATTTTCTTTAGTAATCCGTTCTGGGTCAGTATGACTCGTAGATTCCTGCTTCTTTAAGATATTAATGGCAAACCACATTCTCATACCTTAGGAATGGGGTCCCCCTGCAGGGTGGACTACTGTGAACACTCAGTCCCAGGCATGACAGTTCACTGTCATCGATACAGAGGCTGGGTTCTGGCTTCGGGTTGCCACAGTTACATATTAAAGGTTGTTGCGGTTTCCTGTCTCCTTTGTTAACCTCTGCAGCCAGGTCCTATGTGGGATTGTTTGAAATGTACTCTATTACTATGCTAATCATTGCCACCAGTTGCAGGGCACAACAAATGAGCAGGGCAGATCCATGGCACCTTTGTTAGTTAATCAGGCTGGCCATGGCAGGGGGAAGCTTGGCCCTCACCCTTTCTGGAGATGACATGGTGTACTGCTGTCTGTGATATCCCAACTAAATAAGACTGGGCAGACTGTGTCTGTAGGCTGTGTCCACCCAGAGTACACAGGTCTATGCATTTGTCATGGACTGCGCATAGGAACATGTGTGTGGATTAGCCCCTCACATGTTCTTGAGGTAAGGTCTACCATCATTTCATTAAAATACAAATTTAAATACAAGCACAGTCCAGCGCACAACAGCCGTGCGAGTGGTCAAATTCCTCACAGACAGATAATAAGCTCAGGGAACACACATAGAATACAAGCAGTGCACTCGGAATGTGTGCATGCACATACAAATACAATCTGCAGAACTGATGGGAAGATAACTAAGCACAATAGGTGCATGCCACCCTCAGAATATTAGTACAGACAATAAGCTGGGAGCAGCCACGTGACAAGTAGAGACACTGCATAAAAGCGTAGGATGGCCTCGGAAGGTCAGTAAGCACACATTACAACAATATGGTTGGAATGCAAGCAACCACAGACGATGCGCGTTGATCTCGAATACACACACACTACAAAAATGTGCCCCGAAAAATGCGTGTACATATACGTTATGGTCGGAATGTGACTAAGTTCCATCTGCACATACAATACGCGAACATGGATAATACATGTTCTTCTTCTGCTTGTTTGGTTCTCGCGACGCCTTCCATCACACATGACGAGTTGCGCCCTCTTTATGTTGTAACCTTAAAAGGCAATCCTCTTTGCGTTTATAATGCATTTCAAGATTGTTTTGTCCCCATCCCCCCCAGTCACTTGCTTCCCTTCACATTTCGGAATGTCGAATTCAATTGTTTCATGAATTCCCCGTTCCTTTAATGCGTGTATTCACACTTTTGTTTGTGTTCCATATTGTGCTCGTGCCGCACGGATTCTTCCTTTTACACAAAGAGCAGCCTCTCTTTTCGCCGTGCCCGCTCGCATGCCAGCCAGTCCTGTGTGCCATGTTTATTATTACATCCTGTTGTCTGAACTTTCTTTTCCAGTTTAGCCTATCTGTGACAACTGAATGCACCTTATAACAATGTCTACCCACGCTAACACGCACACACACACACACCACGATGCATCCCTCTTGCTCCACTCACACCCCCCCCCAACCCCACACCCGCTCGCATTATCACACAGACAGACACACACCCCACACACTACTTGGACCTGTGACCTACACGTAACACAAGAATCTCTTCAACGGGTAAATGACTTGCACCTGTTACAGGTTACAACTTGGGCGATGACCAGAACGTTTACACACGCATCTCAGCAGTAGGTTGAATATGTGGTCCTGTGACTCAGAAATAAAACTGTAGCTGAGGTGTCTTGTCTTTCTTTATTGCCTTTATCGCCTCCATGCAGGCAGCCGCCGTTCATTCTGCACAGGTATTCGTTGTGGGCGATTTAAAGCGCTCAGCTCTCCGGGCTTAGGCTGCCACCGGGGGATACTGTTTGTGCGCACCGTGCATTCCTGATGTTTCATCGCTGAACTCCAAGCAATTTGAAGCCCATCAGCCAGCCTCATCCCAGCACCAGCTGTATCCCACATTTAATTTAGCAGAGAAATGGATTCTGTGTTGTTTGTCAAACGTCCTGGGGTGAGACGACTTAAACACACATCATTCTATAAATTGAAGAAAAATCATATATCAAATGAAGGTATCGCTGCTTCCATGGCATGGGGCTGGGATTGAGAGAAAGAAGGAGGGGGCCAGACGGTCTTTGAATGGTACAGAAGTGTATAAGACAAGGGCAGTGACGCACACACTGCATTGCTGAGGGGAACACAGACAAGGAATTAATTTCCGGCAGTGGTCTTTATTTCTTTCTCTGTTCATAACTTTCTCTCCTCCCTTCCTTATTTGCGTCTTTGCTTCTTTCTTTCTTTCCCTCATTTTTTCTTTCCTTCTTTCTTGATTTCCTTCTTTCTCTCCCTTTGTTTCTTTTCTTTCTTTCTCCCTCATTTTCATTCTATCTGCAATTTCCTTCTCCTGTATCTTGTTCTTTTTATTTTATCTTTCTGCTCCTGGTGTTGAATCCCTATTTTCTGTTTCTCTGTTTCTCTTTTCATCCTTTACCTCTTTTGATACTTATATTCTGTTCATTTTTCTCCTTGTTTCTTGCACCTTCTTGCACATTGTGATGTCAGCAAATTAAATAAGTTCTTATGATGTTGGCCAATAGTTCAAAAACCAGTTGCTATAAACCCAGCATATAATCGCTCTCCAAAAGGGAAAAAGAGATCAATCAGATTTCAAAAGTTGAATCAAACATGCTACTTATATATTATAGATCTTCCCTGAGTTCTAAAACAAAAAGGGCCTCATTCATAGGATGTTTCGGGTGCTGCAAAGTCACATTACGCAGAGAAAGTGCACTTTGCGGCACGCAAAACTCATGCCGCTAATTCATGGTTCAGACTTTGCGTGGGTCCTTCTCTACGTTGCATGATGTTTTGTGCTTGGTGCGACACACTGCGCAAAGCGTGGGAAGGGCCAGCGCAATAAAACAAATAGTGGGCAGAATATGCATATTCCTCATTTCCAGCGCAAAGTGAGGAAGAACGAGGAATAACCTGGGAGTGTTGAGGGAAGTGCCACGTCAAAGAATATCATGCCCAGTGAAGCGCAAACATAACTCAATGCATGGATAAATCACAACAACTTGCTGGAGCAAAGAAACACACGCAAACCTCGTAATCTCACCGCCACATGATACACCACGCATAGTAGAAAGCTCAAAGGAGACATATAGAAGCATGCAATGCACACAATTTGAATGTTGCTCTTCCAGGATGAACCCAGCTGTAGTGGTAGCAATTGTACATGTTCATGGAAGAAGGAGGAGTATGGTGAGGGACAGGGTTTTCTATTCTCGCACAATGCTTTTTGAGTTGCCAGATGATGTGGTCTATGTAAGGTACACATTTCCTCCCCATGCCATCCTAGAGCTGCTCAGGGAATGGGAGGAAGACCTTAAATCACGCATCATCTGTTACCATGCATTCAAACCTCTGGAGAAGGTGCTGACAGTCCTACATTGTTTGGACACAGTCTCATTTTAGCACACCTCTGCCATTGTTGAGGGAATATCACAGGCCATGTAATCTTGGTGCCTGTGATTACATCACCTCTGCAAGGGCACATGTACATTCCACGCACAACGCAGGCAATGTAGAAAGTGTTCCAGGAGTTTTATGGCATAGCACAAACCCCACAGGTACTGGGAGCCATTGAGTGCATGCATGTTGCACTAGAACCCCCAGAGCAACTGAGCACATGTACGACAACCACACACATTTACATTCAATCAATGTACAGGTCATCTGCAATGTAAACAGAGTTATGATGGATATAAATGGCAATTTGCCCGGAAGCACACATTTACCACTGGTCACCACTATACTTGGCCATGGCATCAGGAACCTTTGGCTACACCTGGCACATCGGTGAGTATCAGCTATCACACACATGCAAGCAGTCACATAACACACAGAATAACAAACCATGACAATCAATGCTAACAACAACCATTTCCACATTTGCAGGAGACAGTGCCTACCCACTCTTGTCATTCCTGCTCATGCCAATCAGGAATTCTGCCACCCTAGCTGAGGTAAGGTACAAGGCAGAACGAATGCCACTGGTGGCATAGTTGAGTGTCCATTTTGGGTGCTCAAATTACACTTCTGCTGCATTGACCACTCTGGCAGTGTATACCTATATATCCCACCAGTAGTATGCAAGATCAGTGAGGCATCTTGTGTCCTGCACAATGATTCTACATGGTGTGGAATACCAGTAGAGCTGCAAAAGGGAAATCTCCTCAGCCACAGGCACTACTTATCCACTTGGCAGGCCATCGAGCACAGGGACAGGATGCATGCAACCAACTTGTGCAAACATGCTTCACATGAACAGTAGCCCCTGTGGAGCATTCACGGTGAAGCCACATTACTGGTGCCCTTAAATGAGGAATATGGGCTAATCCACCTTGCACTTAACAATACCCTGAGAATGTGTGTCTGGGAGAGAAATACTTTGTGTGTCCCCATAACCATCAAATCAACTGCACAAACCACTGACACAGCCAGAGAAAGTGGAAACAACAGTCACATTGTCGTTCATACAAAAGCACAGAACACAGGCAATGCCACCTGTATTCACGTCCACCTGCTCACCAGAAATTGTGCATCCAGACACACACAACAACACACAGGAAACAAAGTAGAAGGCACTGCATAGAATGTAAGCAGGAACAACAATTGCAAGGACTGCTCTGGTCACCCTATATGTGACTTACCCCAATATAAAGATAGAGTGGCTACTCCATTCCCTACCAATATTATAGCCCATAGAATACATCTGTAAAAATAGTCATATAGTTTGAGAAAAGTGCAAGTTTGGTTCAAGAAAGATGCCCATCTAACCTTCAGTCATTCAGCACTGCACTTCTATGTAGGTCCCCCAGCAGCATCCCTCAGAAGAAAGGAAAAACACAAGATCAGAGCAGGTATCACATCGCTGCACCCAATGATGATGTACCCTGTTTCACTCTGAATGCTATGCAACAACTGCAAACAATGACTCACCAGTCTCCCATCTCCATGTACCCCTCTGCGTTGAAGATTCACCCAAGCCCTAAACCATTGTCAAATTGCACTGTGCTGTTTTTATTGGTGCTCAATTAATTTTGTTTCATGCAATAGCATGTGTCAAGCAGTCAATTGAATGAAACCAATGGATTCCAGCACCTACAAAATAGCACAGTGTGATGTGACACTGGCTTGTCATCAGCAGGGGGCTTGGGCTCGAATCCCCAGCAAAGGACCGTACACAAACACATGTTTTTACTGTCCCATGCTAGGGATTCCAAGTAGGAATTTGTTTGTTTCATTCAAAGACTGCTTGACGCATAAAGCCCATAATGGGCTTTATGTGTGAAGCATTCTAATTTATACAAAAACAAATGGGAACATATTAAACAACACAGTGCGCTGCAACACTGACTTGTCATCTGCTTGGCTCCAGTTGGAATCCCTAGCACAGGACAGCCCTGCTATATG
Organism: Ambystoma mexicanum; assembly: GCF_040938575.1. Lineage (NCBI taxonomy): Eukaryota > Metazoa > Chordata > Amphibia > Caudata > Ambystomatidae > Ambystoma > Ambystoma mexicanum. The sequence goes on from NC_090934.1 coordinate 277,978,687, forward strand.
TGTGAAAGTGAGCTGATGTACACCTTTTGAAAAGGCACCCTGCTGTACAAAACAAGCACAATGAGTAGTGCAGAGAATGATGTGAGGGTTCCGTAGTGTTGTTAGCCTGTGAGCCAGTGTTGGAGGTAGTCAAGGTACATCTTGTGGAGGGCACAGTTGGTGATGCAAATAAGACCTAAGGTGTTGCGTCGGACAATACCCAGTTTGCTGGAGTCATGTGTTCCCTGGGAGTGAGTGCAAGGATGCGGCAGGCTGCATTGTTCTGGATCTGTTGTAGCTTACTGAACTGATAAGAAGGGGTGCACACATACATGGAATAAAAGAGCAGTGTAGGCAGGAGAGGATGATTGAAACATTGACATGACTCTGTGAGGGTAGGATAGGCAAAGGAAGGATCATCTAAGGATGTGGAGGCATAGATGACAGAATCTACGAACAACGTTCATGCAGTGATAGAATATTCTGTCATAATCCATGGTGCATCCTAAGTTCTTCACTGAGCTGGATTCCATGGGCGTGTGGTCTAGGGAGCAGAGCCAGGGTGTGGGTTGGTTGAAGAGTGATGTATTACTGCAAATCATGATTACGTTTCCACCAGGATTTAAGACGTGGTGGTTAGTTGCCAGGCAGTGTCTTAAAATCTGTGTGGGCATAGGTGAGGTCATGATGGGGAGCAGCTCATGCCTTGGTGATCTTGAAAAGGATGTGGGTGAAATTAGTATCGTTGTAGCAGGACAGGTAATGTGAGTGGATAAGGTGGGGAGGGGGCTCAGGCACAGGTTGTAGAGTATTTTGGATAGGGAGTCCACCTGCAGTGACATCGTTGGGGACAAGGTGGGGGGGTGGTAGGAAGAAGAATGTTCAACAGTCAGTGAGGTAAGAGGTGAACAATCTAAATGCGGAGTCCATGACACCTAGAAAGTGGGGTTTGTCGATGAGGTTTCTGTCATTGATAGTGTCAAAGGCTGCCGATGGATCAAGGAGGATAGGTGCAGCACAGACCTCTGAGTCTGCAGTCCCATGCGGAAGTGCAGCCAGAAATGCATAGAACATGCATGGATGATGAAAGGGACATGCGCACACACAGATATGTGACCCAAATCACATCTTCAGTGACAGTCAGCATCACAAAATCACATGATCCATTCAAACCACACATGCACCACTGCATGCCAATATTGTGGTGCAAATATCAACAGCCATAAACATGAATGACAGTGCACAACCTTACCAGCTGGCAGAGCTGCTGTGCTGTGATTCCCCCAACACCTCCACCTAACACTGTACCTCGCATTGGGTAATGGAGGGCCATTGTCTGGTACAATGTATGGGGACTAGTTTGGAAAACGGGTGATGGGTGGACCTCTCAGGGAGTGCAGATACTGGATGAGTCAACATATCTGTAATGGTAAAGGACATTGGATTGGATCAGCAAAAGGAGCCATTCATATAGACTGCACATGTGTACATCAATGTAGAGTGTAATATGTACCTATATGTGTGAGGCTGTTGCAGTTAAGTAAACCATGACAGCTGAATCCACTGCACCTGGCTGCATGTCAGGTCCTCCACTCAGGAAGGCAGTGCAATGGCACATCCTTTCAAGTGAAAGAATAAACACGAAAAAGTGTTCATCTTGGACAAGGGAAATATACATCTGTTCCTCTTGAGCAGGGGAGGAGGCGTGTGTCCACATAAATTAACTGAAAATAGTCCACAGAAAAACATACACCTCTTACCCCCTCCATGGGTTTATGGACATCAGGGCAAAGGTGGGTGAGATTGAGTTGGTGGTGTGGAACTGCCATCCTATGGTGATTCCACAGGTGGTGGTGTTGGTGGAGCATCCTGTCCATGCAGTGCCAAAGCCTGGTCTTTGTTGGCTTCATTGGCTACCTGGCTACTCTATGATGTTGGGCCCAGGTCAACTCCCTGCCAGTTGCACACCTGCACTACCCCCCTGGAAACCCTTGCTCTCAGGGACTGTTTCTGTATCCCTACAGCCTTTACTAGCACTTAACACCTGATGCCTGCACTTACCTGTGCACTTGCCACCAGCTGGCCGCAATTTTATTTACTATTTATTGTCTCTATTTATTTCACTGTTATCCTAAGTACTGCCCCCTCCTCTTTCCCCCCATGCTTTTCCCCTTCCCACATTCCCTGCACTTGCATGATCTCAATGTCACTTGGCCTAGTAGGATCTCTATCTCTGTCTTCCCTCTGTTTCCCCTCCCTTTCCTAGTCGTGCCTTGAAACACTTGTGTATAGGCGCTTTATAAATGACATATAATATGATATCTTTGACTTGGGCCACTCGTGACACTGATGCATGCAAGAGTAGCCCAGGGACGTTATTTCACCAAAATGCCAGGGGTAGCGGAAGTGACATCACACGACCCATGACCCCCCGATGACATCACAGGAAGTGATGTCATTAGACACCCACCCCAAAGTGATATCGCGGGAAGTGATGGAACCTGACCTTTCACCCGTTGACAAAACAGGAAGTGGCATCACATTGCATTGTACACTACGACAAATATGGTTACAATATCACTATAATGTGATGTACATTTCATACAAGAATGGATCGCCATATGTATCGTTAAGATCAGTATAGGCCCATATTACCAAATTACTGTGAATGCAAGCAGACGTCCATGACCAAATGATAATGATGTGTTATTATATAGCACTTACGCTTTAGCGATTTATATAGAAAAAATATACACCCAATATCACTCAACCTGTGTTGGTACTCATTTATCGACCTCAGAAGGATAAAAGGCTAAGGCTGAGTTGAGGTGTTTAAGAACAGACTAAATCAGTGACTTACCACCTGAAGTGTGCCTGAAATAAAAACCTTTAATGAGTCTAGCAATTATTGTAAAGAATTCCAGAAAGACACATTATTTGGTATTCCTGCTCTTTCTTATTTAGGGTCAGTGCTGAAAGTGTTTGACTTGTGGGACGCCTGTTCTTATTTTTCTTGTTTTTTTAAGCGGCCTGAACAACAAAGCCAGCCACTCCAGAAGTAAAGAGTCTTATGGTGCTGGCCACAGCCCAGGAGATTGCATAAAATAAAAAATACATTTTTTTTGTTTCTTTTTTTTAGAGGTCGCAAGGCAGACCACAGAGATCGCAAGGGATACCTCAGAGGTTGCAATTGTGACCTCTGACGACCCCTTAATGACGTCCCTGGACTAGCCCAATGACGGAGAGGTCACAATGGACTTCCTCCCAAGGGGCCACAGATTCTGCATGTGCATTCACTCAAGATGCTGCAGACTGCTGGGAGAGCATCTGCCTCAAGGCGTTCCTATCCTGATAGAGTTGGGTCCTTGTAGCAAAATGCTCATCATGTAGTGACGTTCTTAAGCTCTCCATCTCACCGCAATGGGAGTCCTGAGACGCCAACATCTCTAGCTGCAAGCTTTTCCTCTGTGCTACTGTATCATGATGCAGTGAACCCCGCAGATACATCAAATCAGAATGCTGTCTTTTGATGTTGGACTCCACGCCCATTTTGTGGGAGAGCCTTGTGGACTGCATCGCTGCATGCAGTGTCCTTGCCAGGCTGCCCATCAACTGCTGCTGTGCATCCCGTCCAGCTGGTGAGGAGATGTTCTCAGTCAGGCATAAGGATGCCCCTGGTCATTTCATGCATTACCTCACCATTTCGAAAAGCTGCATACAGCATCTGCTATTCCCACTCCAAAGGTTTGTCATGCACGTCTGCCATGTGTGCGGGGCAAACAGTGGTGGGATGCTGCGGTTCAGGCTCATCGCAGTGGCAATCTGCTCCTTGGTTGCAGGTCAGCAACCGTCCATTGGAAAAAGATATCATGCCCAGTCAAGCACAAACATAACCCAATTCATGGATAACTAACAACAACTTGCCGGAGCAAAGAAACACATGCAAACCTCATAATCTCAATGCAACATGATGTACGATGCATCATACAAAGCACAACGGAGACACATAGAAGCATTCAATGTACACAATTTTAATGTTGCTCTTCCAGGATGGATCCAGCTGTAGTGGCAGCAATCGTATATGTTCATGGAAGATGTCTATGTGTCTATGTCTATGTCTTCGTGCTTATAACGCGCCGTAAGCCCACAGGCATCAGGGCACGGGGAGCGCAGAGAAAAGTTCAATTTACAATAGAGGACTCTCTGGGTTTATAGTGTCTCCTCGACACTATGATGCTTCAAGACTATTGGAAAAAGAAAGTTTTCAGGGCCTTCCTGAAACTGAGGTAATTTCCTTCTTGTCTTAGGGTTACTGGTAGCCCATTCCAATATTTGGCCGCCTTGACAGGAAAAGATCTCCCCCTTCCTGTTTTGCCCGTTTGGCCTCTGGTATATTTATAAGACCCATGTCTGCTGATCTTAGGCATCTTTGAGGCACGTACAAGGAAAATTGTTTTATGAAGTAGGCCGGCGCCTCCCCAAAAAGACTTCTATGGACTATCGTCATTGCCTTAAACTTGACTCTGTCCTCTATTCTAAGCCAATGCAGTTCCTTTCTTCCTTCTGATATATGGTCCCTATGTTATTTTCTTTTTGATGATGCGAACCGCATCATTTTGCATTACTTGGCATTTTGTCAGCTCTCTCTTAGAGGCTCCCAATAGCAATAGATGAAGGAGGAGTATGGAGAGGGACAGGATTTTCCATTCTCACACAATGGTTTTTGGAATGTCAGATGACAAGGTCTATGTAAGGTACAGATTCCTTCCCCATGTCATCCTAGAGCTCCTCAGGGACTGGGAGGAAGACCTTACATCACTCACAATCTGCTCCCATACACTCACACCCCTGGAGAAGGTGCTGACAGTCCTACATTTTCTGGAAAAGAGTTCATTTTCGCACATCTCTGTCACTGTTGGGGACATATCGCAGGCCACGTAATCTCAGTGTCTGCGATTACATTACCTCTGTGTAGGGAAATATGCATGCAACACACACCGCAGGCAAGGCAGAAAGTGTGCCAGATGTTTTATGTCATAGCACACATAGTACTGGGAGCCATTGATTGCATGCAAGTTGCTCTACAGCCCCCCCCGTGCAACCAAGCACATGTACCGCAGGCATTGGCATTCAATCAATGTACAGGTCATCTGCAATGCATAGGAAATTATCATGCATATGAATGGCAATTTCCCATGAAGCACGCATGATAGCTGCATTTACCACCGCTCACCACTATACTGGGCCATGGCATTAGGAACCTTTGGCAACACCTCGCACATCAGTGAGTATCAAATATCACGCACATGCAAGCTGTCACATAACTTACCGAATAACAAACCATGACAATCAATGCTAACAACAAGCTTTTCCACATTTGCAGGAGACAGTGCCTACTTGCCCCTGCCATTCCTACAAATTCAGAAATATTTAGAATCCAATAAACTCCTTGGCCTCCGACAATCGGTGTTCCAACCAAGGCACGGAACAGAAACTACCCTCATCGATTTAAAAACGCAAATTGAAGACCTAAACAACAATGGTAAAATGGCCTTCTACTTTTGCCTAACCTATCGGCAGAATTTGATCTGGTCAACCACCAAATTCTCTGCCACCACCTAAAAATCGCTGCCCATTTCTTGGATGAAGCTATTTCTTGGATCAGATCCTTTCTGACAAACAGATCTATGCTTGTCTTTTCCCCATCTGAATCTGCTGACCCCTTGCCAGTCCGATGTGGGGTCCCACAAGGGTCCTGTGTCTCACCCTCACTGTATAATGTCTTCACAAAGCCACTCTTTGATATTCTTGAGTGTCTGGGTGTCACCTACACCAACTATGCTGATGACACCCAGATACTCATCCCTATCACTGGTGACTACGTGACCGACTTGAAAGCCCTCAACGATGTTTACCTAGTAATCCAGGCCTGGATAGCACATCCCGGGCTTTGTTTAAATGATCAAAAAAACGAGTTACTTATCCTAGGCTCCCACCTCTGACTCAATACATTGGACTATGCTTTCAAATTATTTGTCATATACAGTAATACCATCAATGAATCCAACCATACAAAAACATTAGTTATCTATCTCGATTGCACCCTATCTCTTACGAGGAAAACTAATGCTGTGGTCTCAGCTTCAGCCTATACATGCAAACTCATCACTCCTCACCACTGCTAATTGCATCATCCTTGCTAGAACTCTCATCATGGCTAAAATTGACTACTGGAATGCCCTCTATTTAGGTACTAGCCAAAGGAACATTAACAAGCTACAGGTAATACAGAACATCGCCATCAGAGCCACTCTTAACATCCCTAGGAAACTTCACATCTATGACACTAGGCACAACCTACACTGGCTCTCTGTTGTTCACAGAACATCCCTCAAAACCTTTGCACTTACCCATAAGTGCCAATCTAATAATGCTTCTGCATACCTAGCTAACCGGTTCACCCTCTCTCCTCATCCCGCTCCCTGAGGTCCGCCCAAGCCCACTCCCTATTTACACCAAGATTTAAACTGTAGAAAGCAGGTGGGGCTAGCTTCCCAGTCCTCACTGCCAAATTATGGAACACGCATCCCATTCAGAGCTGAACTGTCTTATCACTCATTCAAGAGCAAAACCAAAATGTGGCTCTTTGAACATTGAGGATATGCTTCTACATGTAGCTAATTACCCTCACCGAGCGTTGGTACTGGGCCCGAATTTGGTCACCTGAAATAGGACCTATACCTTTAATTTATATCACTTGATAATCTTACTGCATAACTTCTGTATCCTAGTGTACATTTTGTGAATGCTCTGCATTCAAACTTATATGTAACTCATTCCTGCATTCTTGTGTATTTCATATATATATATATATCTGCTCCATTGTTTGTAATCTTCTCCTGTATTCTAGTGTATATTTTGTGAATATCGTGCATATTTATCTGCTCTGTCCTGCAATTGAGTTGCACTGTATACCAATTGGTACTCTGTCATGTACTATACCTAAAATGCATTGCCTGTTAAATGTAACCTATGTACTTCAAGAAATGTGCCCAGTTTTCTGCTCAAGCCATTCAGGAATCCTGCCACCCCACCTAAGGTAAGGTAATAGGCAGCACACATGGCCACTAGGGGCATAGTGGAGTGAACATTTGGGGTGGTCAAGTTACACTATTGTTGCCTTGACCACTCTGGTGTATTGCTATATATCCATCCAGTAGTATGCAGGATCAGTGTGGCATACCAGTAGAGCTGCAGGAGGGACATCTAATCAGGCACAGGCAATACCCATCCCCTTGGTAGGCCAAAGGGTACAGGGACAGGATGCACACAACCAGATTGTGCAAACATTCCTCACATGAACTGCAGCCCCTGTGGAGCACACACAGTGAAGCCACATCACTGGTGCCCTTCAATGAGGAATCTGGGCTATTCCACCTTGCCCTTAACAATACCCAGAGAATGTGTGTCTGCAAGAGAAAAACTGTATGTATTTCCATAGCCATCAAATCAACTACATAAACCACTGACACAGTCCGAGCAAGTGGAAACAGCAGTCTCCCTATCACTCATAAAACTGCACACAACACAATCAATGAAACCTGTAATCACTTCCACATGCTCACCAGCAATTGTGCACCAAGACACACAACAACACACAGGAGAACACAAGTATAAACTACTTAATAGAATGTACGCCTGAACAAACACTCTTGAGGACTGCTGTGGCCACCCTTGGCATGTCTTACCCAATATATAGGTGGACTGAGTTGTATAGACTGTTAAACAGGCAGGTTCAGTTCAAGAAAGATGCCCATCTCACCTTAGCCCTTTCCCCTTTAGTGTCGGCTCCAGCTGTCTTCAGCCAATCAGCAATGCACTTCTCTGTAGGTGTTCAAACAACCATGATTGCTGAAGTTTGGCATGCAGGCATTCCACAGCCCTCTGTGCTTGCATAGAAGCAACCATGTCCCCCAGCAGAATGCCTCAGAAGAAAGGAAAAAACAAGGTCAGAGCAGGTAAGACATCCCTGCACCCAGTGACACTGTTCCTTGGGTCCCCCTGAGTGTCATGCAACAACTGCAAACAATGACTTGCCAGTCTCCCAACTCCATGTCTCCCACCGGGCTGGAGATTCACCCAAGCCCTAAGCCAGTGTCATATTGCACTGTGCTGTTTTCATTGGTGCTCAATTCATTTTGTTTCATTCAATAAAATGTGTCAATCAGTCAATTGAATGAAACCAATGGATTCCGGCAATGGATTCTGGCACCTAAGAAATAGAACAGTGCAATGTGACACTGGCTTATAACCAGCAGGGGGCGCAGGCTCGAATCCCCAGCAAAGAAGTATACAAAAACAGTATTTTTACTGTCCCACGCTAGGGTTTCCAACCCGAGCCAAGCTGATGACAAGCCAGTGTTGCAGCGCACTGTGCTGATTAATACTTTACAATTTATTTTTTTGTATACATAGGGCCTCATTACGACCTTGGCGCTAAGTGAAAAACGATGGCGGTAAATGGTTACCGCCATCGTTTTCCGCCAGGCACGATTATGACCCGTGACCGTTAACTACGATGCCATTAGCGCCATCGTAGTTAACGCTGCCGCTAACTGCACCAAGGGAGCGCGCACGCGACCTCCCACACCGTACTTAGCGCCATGGCGGTAAGGTACGCGAATGCCGACCCGAGCGGACATGCACCTAACGCCATCACCCAGGCCGTTAAGTACCTTACCGCCATGGTGCTAATTACGCCATCGCGAACCAACCGTAAAGGGACATGTAAAGTGAATGCAGCTGCCACAGGTGCACAGAAACAGCACAGGTGAAGGCAATACAGACTCAGGAAGTACAAAAAGTGCACACCCCACCCCTTCCCACACCCAGTCACACTCCACAATGATACCAATACGACTAGCAATGTTGGGGCTGGAGGACCTGATAGCAATGCAAGTGCTACAACTGCAGCAACAACAACAACAACAACAACAACAACAACAACAGGCTGCACGGAGGAGACGCAGGAGGAGAAGGAGGGCAAGGCAGGGCCAGCTAGCCCCACCAGCACAGCCATTGGCACCATGCAGGCAGCCCCCAATCCCACGCATCAGAGCCAGTCCATTCAACCTCACTGCAGAGCAGATCCATACCCTGTAACGTTTGGACCGGGACACCATTACCGCCATCGTAGACATGACACACAACGACATCGTCAGCATGATAGAAAGTCCAACCGACATCCCACCCCTACTGAAGGTAGTGTCTGTACTCCACTTCCTGGCCACAGGCACCTATGAGCACACAGTGGGGCACTTGCATGGAATCTCACAACCATTATTCTCACGTACGCTCATCCAAGTGCTCGATGCCCTCCTCAAGCACACAGATGACCACATCTCATTACCACGGACTGGCCAGGAGATTGCAAACACCAAAGTGGGATTCCATGCACTAGCAGGCATACCTGGTTGCATTGGTGCCATCGACTGCACCCATGTGGAATTGGTTGTTCCACGTGCCATGGAGGTACTGTACCGCAACCGGAAACAGTACCACTCAATTAACGTGCAAATGGTCTGTGACTCCAACAAGATCATCACACATTGTTGTGCCCGATTCCCCGGATCAACCCATGACGCAATGGTCCTGAGGAACTCCACAATACCACGCTACATGGAGCGACATGCAGGCCCAAGATCCTGGCTACTCGGTGAGTCCAATGTCATGACCATGGAAATGTGAAGTGGTGAAGGGAAGCGCCCCCAATTTCAGCACGATCCTCCCCGCAATGAGAGACAATAAGGGACTCTCCCGTAGTGGGAATAAGGCCAAGACAGAGTGCGGGTGAGCGTAAGTGGGAGTTTATCCAAAGAATAGGGCATGCAAAGAACTCTGCAACCTCCGAGAGCGCTCTGTCTGACAATAGCAAAGACAGGCGTATTTCTAATACAAAAAACGTCATCAGAACCTACACACTATAGGGGGCACAAGTTAATTGGGATTGGGTGGCGTCGACTAACTATAGGTGTTGCTTCAGCGTGGTTGGTCTTGGCGTGAGGACGTCACTGGTCAGCCTCGTGGGTTGGGTTGGGCCTGGCAGGCCAGCTTGAGGTCATCCGAGCGGTGTTGGTATGCTGGGGCAGCCTGTGACAAAGATGAATACCTCTCCTGACTCGTTTGCCCTAGGCCATGCACACTGCAGTTATTCAAGAAACGACATCTAAGTTCATCAATAAATCGCTCGGCAGTTTGTCTTATACAATAAACGCAACGCATGAGGAATGCACCTCTTGAGAGGTCCGGTGATTGTCGGTTAGGGTGAGATTTACCTGTGTCCTATTGACCGGTATTTTAGGTCGAGGGGCTGAGTTTTGGGGCCTGAGCCGACTGGTACATGCCTGTCTGTCGCGTTAGAAGTTATTATATAAATGGGTCTCTGTGTCTTGTCCCAGTGATGGGGGTCGTTCTTGGGGTGGTCTAGGGGGGAGGGTTGTGGACTTTACGAGAGGGTGCTGGTAGATCAGTGGATTCAAAACGTGGGTTTATTACCGTGCTGTAAATAACGCAGGTGGTGGGCTGTGGCCTTGGGTGCGGTGCCGGGGCCTCTGACTCTCTGAAGCGGCTCCAGCTTGGTTGGGGGAGGTGAGGGAGTGCGGCACAGGCCTTAGCTTCCTTATCTGGCAGGCTTGGCAGGGTGGGAGGAAGAATGGCCTTGCATATACTCACAAAGGTTTTTTCCTCGTGCGTTGCTAACTTTTAAATGCAGACTTTTATAACGTTCCGCCTTATTTTGATGTTATTTAAACACACATATATATTTCCATTTCGTTACACATTTCTTTAATACAGTCGGTCCGAGTACCTTTTCGTTACCTAACATTATATTTACTACATGATGTGATTATTTTATGTACATTAAACGTTACACGAGGTCGTTCTAGGTTATGGCCTACAGAAATTGATGCTCGCTGCTTTAGGTGATTAAGAAAACATATATGAGTAAGTAAAGGCTATACATTTGGTCGACATCTTTCTCTGTGGTTGTAGCAGCACTAGTCCAGACCTAGGGTGGTATCATGTAACGTTACATCTTTATGGTTAATTCACAGTTTACATGATCTGTTTAAACCGAGGTAGTTCGTTAATACCAATACTTGAATTATTTTCTACTTTCTTCAGATAGTGATGCTTCAGCTTTTTTCCCGTCACCCCGGCCTCGCGGACCAGGTCATGCAGGGTGCGATATTACATTGTGGATGAGAATAATGTTACAGTGTTAGCATCTCGGGTTAGCTCATATCCGACTTTCTCATGGGAACGCGCTCGCAGCGGATCTACCAGGGCTACTGCGGCGGCAGAGATGCATGAAAGGTCCTCCAAAGGTGGGGGCCTCGTTACAGTGTGCTGAACTCACGCCATGTTTGCTAAACAAGATGGCTTCTAGGCCTAACTGAATTTGGGTATATGCAGGGAACGGATATGTGTGGGCAATGTCGTCGGCGGGTGACCCCTCCTCCACCTGGGCCCGGGTGGCATGAGGGGACGGCCACCGAGTCATGGTCCTCACCTGGGGAGAAGGCTGCAGGTGAGGAGGGCCTCGCGGCCAGTCCTCCCCTACATTTCCCCCCTTTCGTTACTAAAGTAACGAATTCTTTAGCTCTTCTAATCTTCTACATTCTTGCTCCTCTATCACTGCGTCATCCCATGCAGGTGTTCCTTTTCTAGGCATCCAGGCTCTGCATACCCCCCTCAAGCTCTCACCTCTTCTAGCATACTCATCTGGGGTACATGTTAAATATATACAGTCACCCGTCTCTTCCAAGTCTACCCAGACCTCCTCATACCATTCCAGTTCCACATCTCTGGGTTCTTTGATAGTGGTGTGCCATAGTTTGTCTACTATGTACT